>NC_069504.1:756923712-757196212 GCF_027579735.1 Bombina bombina
AGTTGCCTAATAATTATGCACACCTGATATAGGGTGTTGATGTCATTAGACCACACCCCTTCTCATTACAGAGATGCACATCACCTAATATGCTTAATTGGTAGTAGGCTTTCGAGCCTATACAGCTTGGAGTAAGACAACATGCATAAAGAGGATGATGTGGTCAAAATACTAACTTGCCTAATAATTCTGCACTCCCTGTATATATATATATATATATAAATAATATGTATGTGTATATGTTTCTCAGGCGTATCAAAGACACTGCCTCACCTGCTTCTGACCTCACCGCACGTCACTGCTTCTGACGCGTTTCCTGCCCGTAGGCACTTCGTTAGGGACTGAACATAGTAATTCCAATACATCTTAAAAAGACACACCTAGCTACGTCATACTGTTAACACCTGTTAATTATTATTAAAGGTATATCCACTTCTCTTAAGCTTAATCAGATCAATCCACTTAATGGTACATGCAATTCTGTCACATCACAACTAGTTTATTGCAAAGTATATGAATCTTGTATCCAAACAGTATTAGATGTGAACAATAAATATGCCTAGTTGTTTATATGAAAAGGATTCATCCTTCAAACTAAGACAGGGATAAATAAACAAACAAAAGGAGTTCCTTCTGTGAACATGATAAAAATTTAAATTATGGAAGTTTCAAAGTACTCCATATCTCGGCAAAACACTCTACATTATATAATATATAATTTATACAGACATTTGTTAATATTTTAATCTATTCAAGAGAATAAGAACATGCTGTGCAGTGCAGAAACAAACGCAACAAATTGCATTAAGTAAAGTGACATTCTAAAACTGTATATACAAATAAAATGTTACATTATGTTCCGCACTGCACTCATATTGTACTGAGTTCAAAGCCTATACTGCTATTGGACCTTAAATGCTTGTTAGTAATAATGCTAGATCAATTCCCACTACAATTTCTCATTTTCTATGAGTTTCAACATATTATTGTATAGAATATTTCTTGACGTATTATCTGAAATATTATAAACATCAGGTAGGTAGAATTGAATAACCAATCTTTGTATTAGTATGTAAAATAAATAAGTAAAAAATATGTGAAAATCAACCTACATCCATATATTCAAGTAGCTGTAGGAATACATAAAGTCCTTATCTCTCTCTATGGCCCCTAGTTATCAATGTCTGTCGGACCTGATCCGACAGTGCGGATCAGGTCCGACAGAAATCGCTGAATACGGCGAGCAATACGCTTGCCGTATTCAGCATTGCACCAGCAGCTCACAAGAGCTGCTGGCGCAATGCCACCACCTGCAGACTCGTGGCCGATGGGCCGCCAGCAGGGGAGTGTCACTCGATCGCGTTGATTTCCGGCGATGTCTGTCCGCCTGCTCATAGCAGGCAGACAGGTTATGAAGCAGCAGCGTTCTTTTTGACCACTGCTTCATAACTGCTGTTTCTGGCGAGTCTGCAGGCTCGCCAGAAACACAGGGCATCAAGCTCCATACGGAGCTTGATACATATGCCCCACTGTATTAATATATGTGTCTATATTATAATACTAAAAAAATATTTTGTATTAGTGAAACAGTGTATTTATTTTAATAGATGATGTGTGAATGGTGTATATAAAGTGTGATGGTAAATTGTGAATGATGACTTAATGAATTAAAGGTGAACTGAATGAATGAAAATATCCTTAAAGTGCAAACTAGTGAGTATGTGCTAAATATACTACTGAGTGATAGTAAAAAAATAGAATAATGAATAAAGTATTAAAGCCCAAAAAATTTGTTGAATAATATACTTATTAATAATTTATCACCTCTATATAATCTGGGGCCCGATCCGATATGCAGAGTTGCCCGCAAAAGTCGTCAACGCCAAATTTTGAGCTGGTTTGGTATCCTATATACGGTGTAACATAGAAGTTACGCTCGTATATTTCACCCTTCGGCTGTAGTTTTTTGGCCCATAGAGTGATATACAAAACATGCGCAGTTTGGTATCCAATATACAGCGTAAGGACTTACGTGGCAAAAATGGAGAAATCTTTCTCCATTTTCACCTCGCCACAAAATGCAGGCATAGCAAGCCTTGTGCTGAGTATTGGAGCACCGTATCTCCCTAAAATGCCTGCAAGATAAACCTAACACCTAACGCATGCGCAATGTCTATCTACCTGTCAACCGCAATCCCCCACCGCAATACCTAATAAAGTGTTTAACCCCTAAACTGCCGCTCCCGGACCCCGCCACCACCTACATTAAATGTATTACCCCCTAATCTGACCCCCCTACACCACCGCCACCTACATTATATGTATTACCCCCTAATCTGATCCCCCTACACCGCCGCCACCTACATTATATGTATTACCCCCTAATCTGATCCCCCTACACCGCCGCCACCTACATTATATGTATTACGCCCTAATCTGATCCCCCCTACACCGCCGCAAGCTACATTAAATATATTACCCCCTCATCTGACCCCCTACACCGCCGACAGCTACATTAAATATATTACCCCCTAATCTGATTCCCCTACACCACCGCAACCTACATTAAATGTATTACCCCCTAATCTGATCCCCCTACACCGCCGCAACCTACATTAAATGTATTACCCCCTAATCTGATCCCCCTACACCGTCGCCAGCTACATTAAATATATTACCCCCTAATCTGATCCCCCTACACCGCCGCCACCTACATTAAATGTATTAACCCCTAATCTGATCCCCCTACACCGCCGCCACCTACATTATATGTATTAATCCCTAATCTGATCCCCCTACACCGCCGCCAGCTACATTAAATGTATTAACCCCTAATCTGATCCCCCTACACCGCCGCCACCTACATTATATGTATTAACCCCTAATCTGATCCCCCTACACCGCAGCCAGCTACATTAAATGTATTAACCCCTAATCTGACCCCCCTACACCGCCGCCACCTACATTATATGTATTAACCCCTAATCTGATCCCCCTACACCGCCGCCAGCTACATTAAATGTATTAACCCCTAATCTGATCCCCCTACACCGCCGCCACCTGTAGGGGGATCAGATTAGGGGGTAATAGTGTTAATAGTTCATCTAATTACACCTAATCTAAGCCCCCTAATAAAATAAAAAAGCCCCCCAAAATAATAAAATTTCCCTACCCTAAACTAAATTACAAAGTAACCAGCTCTTTTACCAGCCCTTAAAAGGGCTTTTTGCGGGGCATTGCCCCAAAGTAATCAGCTCTTTTACCTGTAAAAAAAAAAAAGCAATTCAATCCCCCCCCCCAACATTACAACCCACCACCCACACACCCCTACTCTAAAACCCACCCGATCCCCCTTAAATAAACCTAACACTACCCCATTGAAGATCACCCTACCTTGAGCTGTCTTCACCCAACCGGGCCGAACTCTTCATCATTCTGAGCTTCAATCCGATTGGCTGATTTAATCAACCAATCAGATTTTTCCTACCTTAATTCCGATTGGCTGATAGAATCCCATCAGCCAATCGGAATTCGAGGGACGCCATCTTGGATGACATCATTTAAAGGAACCTTCATTCGTCGTCAGTCCGTCGATCGAGGAGGATGTTCTGCATCGGAGGTCTTGAAGATGGAGCTGCGGATGGATGAAGACTTCTGCCGGATGGAGGACCTCTTCTGCCCCGCTTGGATGAAGACTTCGGCCCAGCTGGAGGACCACTTGTGCCCGCATCGGATGAAGAGTTCGGCCCGGTTGGGTGAAGACGGCTAAAGGTAGGGTGATCTTCAATGGGGTAGTGTTAGGTTTATTTAAGGGGGGATCAGGTGGGTTTTATAGTAGGGGTTGTAAATGTTGGGGGGTTGTATTGCTTTTTTTTACAGGTAAAAGAGCTGATTACTTTGGGGCACTTTTAAGGGCTGGTAAAAGCGCTGGTTACTTTGTAATTTAGTTTAGGGAAATTTTATTATTTTGGGGGGCTTTTTTATTTTATTAGGGGTCTTAGATTAGGTGTAATTGGATTAAATTTCTTTTATTTTTGGTAATTTAGTGTTTGTTTTTTTAGTAATATAGTTTAGTTTATTTAATTGTATTTTATATTAGATAATTGTAGTTAATTTATTTAATTAATTTATTGATAGTGTAGTGTTAGGTGTATTTGTAACTTAGGTTAGGATTTATTTTACAGGTAATTTTGTAATTATTTTAACTAGGTAGCTATTAAATAGTTATTAACTATTTAATAGCTATTGTACCTAGTTTAAATAAATACAAAGTTACCTGTAAAATAAATATAAATCCTAAAATAGCTACAATGTAATTATTAGTTATATTGTAGCTATCTTAGGGTTTATTTTATAGGTAAGTATTTAGTTTTAAATATGAATACTTTAGTTAATAATATTAATATTATTTAGAATAATTAAGTTAGGGGTGTTAGGGTTAGACTTAGGTTTGGGGGTAATATATTTAATGTAGCTGGCGGTGGTGTAGGGGGATCAGATTAGGATCAGATTAGGGGTTAATATATTTAATGTAGCTGGTGTAGGGGGATCAGATTAGGGGTTAATACATTTAATGTAGCTGGCGGCGGTGTAGGGGGATCAGATTAGGGGTTAATATATTTAATGTAGCTGGCGGTGGTGTAGGGGGATCAAATTAGGGGTTAATATATTTAATGTAGCTGTCAGCGGTGTAGGGGGATCAGATTAGGGGGTAATACATGTAATGTAGGTGGCGGCGGGATCTGGGAGTGGCGGTTTAGGGGTTAATACATTTATTATTAGGAGTGAAAGGGGGGATTGCGGATATAGGGGTATAAATGTCTGGCTTTTTTGGGAGGCGTGTTAGACAGTTATGGGAGATTTTATATTTTAGTAAGTTTTTTTAGGCGCATGCAGTTTCTAAAGTGCCGTAAGTCACTGGCGACTCCAGAAATTTGGATTTACGCTTATTTCTGGACATCGCTAGTTTGTCCGACTTACGGCACTTTAGAAACTGCCGGCGGGATATATTGGATACCCCGATGTGCGAGGTAAAACTACGGGCGGCGCGGGTTCCCTCGCTTGTGCCGAAAACTACGCCGTATATCGGATCGCGCCCCTGATGTCCACATTATTGAAGTGGGATATAACTGCAATAGGGCATCAAGTTTCAATACAACACTTATCTAAGGGTCTAGGGAGTCTACATGAGCCTATACACAAAACCTATGGTTACTGATCTATTTAATCTTCAAAAGTATCTTAAGTCAGTAATCTTATTCATTCCTAGGGGGGTACCTGTGGAGAAAGTGAAAATCCAGAAAGCTTCTTTCCCATTTAGGACTGCCACTCTATCTCCTCCTTTAATATTATTTGGTGCAATAGCTATGCCCTGAAAACTGAACATTGTCCCTAAGTTACTGTCATTAATGGGAAGATTCATAGAAACAAAATGTGAAACAAAATGTTTTGCAACTGGTGTTATTGGAGGGTCGTGTTTAATAGAGAGCAAATGCTCTCTGACTCGATCTTTCAGTAATCTAGTTGTCCTGCCTACATACTGTTTATGGCAAATGCTACAAGTGATAAGGTACACTACGAAATTTGAATTACATGTCAATCTACCCCTAATGTCAAAAACCTTCTCAGTTATAGTGGACCTGAATTGTGCACCTGCAGCAACAAACTCACAGCTTTTACACAGATTCCTCCTACATCTATAAAAACCAACTGTCGGTTGAAGCCATGTGTTTATATCTTTTTTAGAGAAATCTCTGGTCAGTTGGTTACCAATTGTTTTAGCTTTTTTACTCACATATCGAATTCCCTGTTTTTTTAGGCTATGATGTAATAAAGTGTCCCTTTCCAAAACTGGCATGTATTTTCATATGATGTTACTGATAAAATTAAATTGTTTACTATGATTTGTAACAAACGTGACTGGTGGTTCAGATTGAGACTTTATTTTTGGGACATCCTTTAAGAGGTCCTCCCTATTCATTTTCTCCACCTCTTCACTCACTTTTAAAAGAGAAACTTTAACATATCCCCTAACCAAGAGGCATTTTGATAGGGAATTGGCTTGTTCTTTATATGTGTTTAGGTTACTACAGTTGCACCTCAATCACATGTATTGCCCTTTGGGAATGGCTTTCTTTAAATGAGCCGGATGGTGTGAATCAGCTCGTAATATCGTATTCCCTGAAGTGGACTTCCTAAATGTAAAAGTATTAATAGTATAAGAGTCAAAATCTAACATTAAAGTGACATCCAAAAAAGAAATACTTTCCCGTGATGCCAAATGAGTAAACCCTAGATTTAAATTATTGTAGTTTAGATATTTCACAAATTCTCCTATTTCGTCCATGTTCCCCCTCCAAATGATTACCAAATCATCGATGAATCTCCTGTAAACTTTTATATGTGACCTGTAAGGATTAGACTCATGAAAGATCTTTTCAAATTCAAAGCTTGTTAAATATAGGTTTGCATATGATGGTGCAAATTTTGCACCCATGGTGGTGCCTTGATTCTGTACATAATTGTGTACCTTCAAAAGTGAAGCAATTGTGATTTAGTAAAAACTTGACACCAATATACTGATTATCATAACTTGTATATGACTTTAACATAGACTCCAAAGCCTCCAATCCTTGCCTATGTGGGATGCAAGAATATAATGAGGTTACATCTATTGTGAGAAGAATATCTTCTCTCACAAGTTGTGTTGAATTAAGTAACCTCAATAGATGTTTAGTATCCCTCAAATAGGCTGGGGTTACCTGGACTATCGGTTGTAGGATTGTGTCTATGAATGATCCAAGTTTCTCCCCCAGGGTGCCTACCCCAGATATGATAGGATGCACTGGGGGAGATTCCATGGACTTGTGTATTTTGGGCAAGTGCTTAAAAACTGGTACATTGGGAAAGTGTACTTTAAGTATATCAGCTCTCTGTTTGGTAATAATTCATTGTCCAACATAATGATCAAGAAAACAATTAAATTCAATTGCAAATTTCTTTGTCGGATGAAATGTCAGTTTCCTATACGTATTACTGTCATTTAATTGTCTATATGCATCCTCTACATATTTTTAGTATTATAATATAAACACATATATTAATACATAGAGAGAGATAAGGACTTTATGTATTCCTACAGCTACTTGAATATATGGATGTAGGTTGATTTTCACATATTTTTTATTATTCAGTCACTAATTTATTTTACATACTAATACAAATATTGGTTATTCAATTCTACCTGATGTTCATAATATTTCAGATAATATGTCAAGAAATATTCTATACAATAATACGTTGAAACTCATAGAAAATGAGAAATTGTAGTGGGAATTGATCTAGCATTATTACTAACAAGCATTTAAGGTCGAATAGCAGTAACAAAAGGGTGAATGTGATAAATAGGGTCCAAAGGGAAAATAGTTATTTTTTTTCTCCTTTGTCACATTTCACTAGTTGTTGATACATCAACTTCTTTAATCTGTTCGATCACTTTAATGCTTAAAATAGGCTTTGAACTCAGTATAATATGAGTGCAGTGCGGAACATAATGTAACATTTTATTTGTATATACAGTTTTAGAATGTCACTTTACTTAGTGCAATTTGTTGCGTTTGTTTCTGCACTGCACAGCATGTTCTTATTCTCTTGAATAGATTAAAATATTAACAAATGTCTGTATAAATTATATATAATGTAGAGTATTTTGCCGAGATATGGAGTACTTTGAAACTTCCATAATTTAAATTTTTATCATGTTCACAGAAGGAACTCCTTTTGTTTGTTTATTTATCCCTGTCTTAGTTTGAAGGATGAATCCTTTTCATATAAACAACTAGGCATATTTATTGTTCACATCTAATACTGTTTGGATACAAGATTCATATACTTTGCAATAAACTAGATGTGATGTGACAGAATTGCATGTACCATTAAGTGGATTGATCTGCTTAAGCTTAAGAAAAGTGGATATACCTTTAATAATAATTAACAGGTGTTAACAGTATGACGTAGCTAGGTGTGTCTTTTTTTTTTTTTTTTTTCAAAAGAGCTTTATTGAGAAAAAGAAACTTACAGAAAATCAATGAGTACAATTATGACAGTAGCTATGCTTAACAGTCTGTGGGACTACAATAACTCGGGGTCCCCGAGCAGTAAGTAGTTGAGTACAGCATTCTACCAGCAATTGAATGTCCTTTAAGATCAGGAGTAATGATTAGCTCTTCATTTACATTTTTCAAAAATTTTCCAACAACTAATGACATGTCTTTTACAGCAAAGACATGATGCTTAAATGACTAATACAAACATAGACAATACAAGTCTAAGATATACAGACATATTAAATATTAAATATTACCCGGTTTGCCGCTCAGTGCCTGTGTTCCAGTTTCCCTAACCTCTCAGCATATACACATTCAAGGAGGCCAGGGAGAGAAGGTTATAGATGGGTAAAAAAGGGGCAATCAAGGGAAAAGAGGGAAAGAGAAGGATATCCGGAGAAGAGGGAAGGGAGGGCGGAATCAGGGGGGTGGGGGAAAGGAGAAGGAAGAAAAAAAAAAAAAAAAAATTTAAAGCATTGGGCATACAACACTCCAGGGCGGTCTACTATTTTAAGCCACAGGACCCGCTAGTCTCTCTCTGTCCCAGCACCCTCCCACAGCAATAGTGATATTTCTCCAGAAGAAGGATACTCTGCACATTTTGTCTCCACTCCGCAAGGGTAGGTATTTGGGGGGATTTCCAATGCCGAGGTATCAGGTTCTTAGCCCCCGACAACATCAGCATTAGAAGGTTCTTTTTCGCCGTATTCTCCACCTTGGTGGGGAAATGGAAAAGCAAAGTTTCTGGGAGTTTCGGAATGTCAATATCCAGCAATTTCTGAATCTCCTGCCAAACAGAAGACCAGAAATCCAGCAAGAGCGGGCAGTTCCACCAAATGTGCAATACCGAGCCCGTGCCACCACACCCCCTCCAGCGCTTCTCAGAGACTCTTGGATAAATTGTCTTAAGCCTAGAAGGCGTAAGGTACCACCGGCTCAGGAATTTATAATGTGATTCCTGCACACGGGCAGAGACCGATAGTGTTTTTACGGCTCGGAAAATCCGTTGCCAATCCTCATTAGAAAGCTCAGAGTCCAGCTCCTTGTGCCATGCTCTTGTGTAGTTTGGAAGGGGGCTATCTCTCGGCTGTAGGAGTAGAGTATAGATGAGGGAGACCAGATGTCCAGCCACATTACTTTGAATACATAAAGACTGTTGTTTGTGTTTGTGGGTGTTGATAAAGTGGCCTATCTGTAAGTAAGAGAACCATGTCAGGGAGAGGTCCGGGGAGTCCAGCATTATATTGTCTTTTGATTTCAGTCGCCCCCCATGGACTAGGCTAGACACCCGATTAATAAAGGGGGTGCTCCGTTCCGTTGACGCCCTGAACTGTAGAGGCAGGTCAGGGTTGCCAAAAATGGGCGTAAGAGGCGAAACTGGGGTGGAAATGTGGGAGTCAGTGCGCAATGTGGTATCCCATGTAACAAATAGCTCCTCCAAAAGGGGGAACCCCTCTATCTGCGAGGGTCTGTATTTACCGTTGATCCACAACAAAGGCCTCAGGTCACTGACCTGAAGGATCACTCTGTCCATAGAAATCCAGTCTTTTTGTGGGTTTCCCTGGCACCACTCAACCACTCTCTGTAGAATCACGGCTTTTCTGTAAAGCTTTATGTCTGGGAGGGCTAATCCGCCCCCCTCTCTGGGTTTATATATAGTCTGCCTATTGATCCTCGGCCTTGTTCCCTGCCATATATATTCCTCAAGAAGGTTTTGGAACTGTAGGAGGAAAGCTTGTGGGAGCGGGATGGGCAATGTCTGGAACAGGTATAGCAGTCTAGGAAGAACGTTCATCTTCACTACACTGATCCGCCCCAACCATGAGATGTGTTTGTGTTTCCATACAGATAGGTCTGCTGCGACCTCACGTCGGAGTGTCGCATAGTTGGATTCGAATATAACCTGGGTTGAAGCAGCAAGATAGACTCCTAGATATTTCAGATGCTTGTATTTTATCTGAAACGGACTATAGTCGCGTAGCCAGTCTTTAACAGACTGTTCTAGGTTGACCCCTAATACCTCTGATTTAGTGGCGTTTAACAGAAAGCCAGACACTTCACCGTATCTAGAAAACTCCCACAAAAGGGCAGGGACAGATGTCCTCAAGTCACTCAAAGTGAAAAGCAGATCATCAGCGTACATGCTTATTTTGTATTCTCGGTCTCCTATTAAGTATCCCGTTATGCCACGGTTGTCTCGGATGTTGCATGCCAATGCCTCAACCGAAATGGCGAATAGCAAGGGAGACAGGGGACACCCCTGCCTGGTCCCATTGGAAATAGCAAATGGCTCAGACAAAAGGCCATTCACCCTGACCCTCGCGGTAGGCGTCGAGTAAAGGCAGAAAACCATCTCTATAAACCGATCTCCGAAGCCCACCTCCCTCAAGGTATCCCTGAGGAACTGCCAGCTCACCCTGTCAAAAGCTTTCTCTGCATCTGTTGATAACAGGGCGAGCGGCAGCCCCCCTTTAACCGAGTGTGAGATCAGCTGCATGACTTTGAGGGTATTGTCCCTGGCCTCTCGACCGGGAACAAACCCAACCTGGTCTAAATCGATCAGCCCGGGAAGATACTTATTGACTCTGTTCGCCAACACCTTAGCCAAGATCTTGACATCTGCGTTTAGCAGAGAGATTGGTCTGTAACTTTGCGGTTTATCAGGCGGTTTTCCCGGCTTTGGGATTACCGTAATATATGCAGCAAGCATAGAAGGAGGTAGAGTCTAAGTACCAGACAAAGAATTGAACATGGATTGTAGGTGTGGCAAGAGTATTG
Organism: Bombina bombina; assembly: GCF_027579735.1. Lineage (NCBI taxonomy): Eukaryota > Metazoa > Chordata > Amphibia > Anura > Bombinatoridae > Bombina > Bombina bombina. The sequence continues at coordinate 756,934,596 of NC_069504.1, forward strand.
ACAAAAAGGTCTTATAGTATTTTGAGCCCAGTCCATCCGGACCAGGGCACTTCCCACTTGGGAGACTCTTCAGAGCGTCCTCTATCTCCTCCTTAGTCAAGGGGGAGTCAAGGCTATCAGCTGCCTCTATGTCCAGCGCTTTCATTTTGGTACCCTTAAGATATTCTCGGACCAGTAGTCTCCGAGAAAGACCCGCGTTTTCATGAGAAACCGTTGTAGGACTCAAGTTATAGAGACCACCATAGTAAAGCCGGAAAATCTCTGCTATGCCCTGGCTATCCTTATGAACTGTGCCTGTGTGATCTTTCATAGAATAAACATACGTATTAAGCTGGGATCTTCGAAGCGTTCTCGCCAAGAGTTTCCCAGCCTTGTCTCCTCCCTCATAGTACCTCTGATTGAGCCAAGTCGCAATTTTATGGTTCTCCTCCTGGAGGAGCTGATTAAAATCGTTTCTGGCTTTAGTCAGGTCAGTTTCACTCTCTTTGTTTAAGGGGTCCTTTCTATGTATGTCCTCCAATAACTTAATGTCCGTAAGCAGTTGGTCATATTTGTCTCTCCTCTGTCTCCGCAAACGTGCTTTATGTTTAATGAGGTGACCCCGTATAACACTTTTATGAGCCTCCCAAATTGTTGTAAGGGGCAATTCGTCTGTCATGTTTAGCTCAAAGTATTCCGTCATTTGGGCCGAGATGTCTGCGACAATGTCAGGGGCATCCAAAAGAGCATCATCCAGTCTCCAAATTGTTGAGGTAGGGGGTGTATCAGGCCACAGCATCTGGAATATAACTGGGGCATGGTCTGACCATGTGATGGGAGCTATCTCACTACTCTGCACATATGATATATCCTGCGAGTCCACAAAGAAATAATCAATGCGTGAGTACTTCCTATGCGGACTAGAGTAAAATGTAAATTTTGTTTCAGTGGGATGTAGGGTTCGCCAGATATCATGTAGAAGGTGGTGCCTAAGTGTCGCATTTATGTGTTTAAGTACGTAGTGTGGTACACTGGAGATGCCATTTGATGTGTCCTGTTTAGGGATGAGAGGTACATTAAAGTCCCCTCCCATGATGATAATCCCCTTGGCATGGTCGAGCAATCTACTCGACTACCATTGTAACCTGAACGCCGTGTAGTGTTCCTATTAGCATAATGAATCGGCCCTCTTTGTCGCAGTGAGTCTCTTGTATTTGAAATGGGACACCCTGACGGATCAGGATACCCACTCCATTTTGTTTGCGGGGGCCAGAGGAAAAAAGAGCTATTGGATATCTATGAGTATGCCACTTCGGTTCCCTCTGCTTAGCGAAGTGAGACTCTTGTATGAAAATTACATCTCCTCCCATTTTGTGAAACTCCCTCAAAACGATAGAGCGGTTGCTCGGGCTATTTAAGCCCTTCACATTGATCGTCAAGAATCTCAGAGGGTGAGCCCGAGGGCTCAGATCCCCGAGATCCATGAGGAGAAAAAAAAAAAAGAAAAAAAAAGGGGGGGAAAGTGTGGGGTAGGAAGGAAGAAGTGTTAAGAAGGGATAGGTGAGGAAGAAAAGGGGGGGGGGGATACAGAACAAGTCAGGTAGGTGATGTAAATGAGGTGTATGAGAATATCTAGTGACTTTCTAGAACCTGGTCTTTAATAAGGGTAAACACTGAATAAAATGTGCTTTATGTAAAATCTACTATAGCAATTAAGACAGCAAAACCGGGTCTCAATGAGACCAACTAGCCTCTGTAAAGGCTTTTCTAGAGGGAATATGCCGGCGACTAGCCTATTGACATATAGTGTAGCGTACAAATACCTATACAAACAAACTTATCATTCATATTTTAACAAACATGTAGAGTCATACAACAATGAGATTAAGGAATAAATGGATGAACCAACATGTTAGAACCAAGGAGTTAGTATGTGCATCTGGGAATGACAACAGCCAGAGACGTCTAGACATCTGTCCCCAATGCACATAGACCAAGCACAAAACAATCCTGCAGGGAACATTAAGAAATGAGACATATCCTTGACATATGATCTTAGGTTAAGTACAAAAAATAGATAAATAATACTAACGCAAAATATGTGTAATTTCCAACAGGATGAATAAAACAGTACAACATGTGAGATATTAATGTACTAAATATATTTAGAATACATTTCAGTCCAAGGAAAGTCTCATTGCATCAGGGAGAAGCCCTGGACCTGGAACTTTTAGTTGAAAAGACAAATGTGGTTTCTTACCTCTCCCGCCCGGGTGGACAGGAGGTTCCTGCAGAGTCTAGTGGTGGATTATCCATATTGATTGGCTGTGGCACTGTGATACCCAGTGTGAGGCAGAACCTGTCTAAATCTTCAAAGGAGCGGAAAACTGCAGATTTATCGCCATTAGAGGCCACCAAGCAGGTGGGGAACCCCCATCTGTAAGGAATTTTGTGTTCTTGAAGGGCAGATGTCAGAAAACATAGTTCCCTGCGCTTCTGTAGGGTAGCAGGGCATAAATACGAAAAGATTTGCAAGGTGATCCCAGCATGTTTGATTGGGTGCTTGTTCCTGCTGCACCTAAGGATCTCCTCTTTGTCCTTGTAGTTCAGCATTCTGAGTATAACATCCCTTGGGGGGGCTTTTGGTGATGGTTTAGGGCGTAATGCTCTGTGCACCCTTTCTATTATAACTTCAGCTGCTAGTGGGGTACCTTTCACAGTGCGGAAAAGATCTTGTAAATAACCAGGCAGGGCAGTAGGATTAATGGCCTCCGGAATCCCTCTCACTCGCAGATTGTTCCGCCTGCTGCGGTTATCCAGATCTTCCACTCTTTCTAATAAACTCTGGATCAGATTGGTATTATGTTGTGTCTGGGAATTAGTTTCTTTTAATTGCTGTTGTAACGTGTTTTGTGGGTCTTCCACAGACACTACTCTCTGCGAGAGGTCGGATAGATCTTTCTTCAGCTCACTGAATAAATTTTTGATATCAGCAGCAATGCTTTTAATGTCCTCTTTTGATGAGAGGGATTGGAGGTCTCCCTTAGTAACATACTGTGATAGATCAGGGGGTGTAGATACAGGGTCTTCCTCTCTGTGGTGTACCTGTGCCTGATTGTCATCATCAGTTAGTAACTCTGCTGGTTTAATGTAGTAATTCATATTCCTGGTCTTTGTGCCTTTTTCAGCACCTGCCTGTTTCCTCTGAGCCATCTGCAATGTCCCTCAGAGAGGTCAGACAATACACTAAGGAGGAACCTGAACACAGGTGTAAGGTATGGGGGATGCACTTAAGATGGGCTTACAAGATATCAGGAGGTAATTACAGTGAGCTATTATATTATCAATATAGTATAGGTATAAGATAATCAGACAATCTGTCCTGGAAATAAACAGAGCTAATTTGTCTTTATGTTTTCCTGTGTTTTTTTGCTCCTACTCTCCTTTTGTTAATTCCTGTTGTTTTTTTTTTTTCTTGCCCTTCTAAGCTGCGTCACAATATACAGGGCCCAAACAGCTTCCTCACTATAACACTCTGCAGTAGGCCTTGACTGTAGTAGCGTATTAAATAGATTTTTATACAGTTTAAGGAGTCCCCACAATTAGCATCTGCTCCACAGCGATATTAGGATAAACATATATGTCCCTTAGAAAAGAGTACAGGTGTCACAGCCTCCCCTTGTTAGCTCCGCTTACCGGCTTTCTGTAGCGGGAACTCTCCTGTCCAGCAGTGTCCGGAGCGCAACGCGGCTGGTCACCTCACCACTTGTAAGTGTCCCGGTGGCTTGTTGTATATCAGGGCAGGCGCTGCAGGTGTAGGTTCCAGCCAGGGGCTATGTCGGCGTTCTCTTAGATTATGTTGGCCGAGAGCCCGGGTAGGGCCGGTGTTGTTCTGAGGCCTTTATTTGTTGAAACACCGCGGCACTGCACAGTCTGATCACGCTGGTTAATAGGGGTCCCACAGCTTACTAGAGACAACCCGGTGAATTTCTTACAGGGCCGCAGCACAGAGTGCAGCGCCAAGGTTCTGAGTAGCGCCTGCAAAGTGTGATAAAAGATCCTCTCTCAGGCACAAAATAAATGTCCTGCTGTCTCCTTGGTTCCTAAATTTGTTTTAAAAGTCTGTACAGGGGTACTTTATGGGCTTTGATGGCATTTGGCTAGTCTTCAGCTCAGGAGCACTACACACACACGGCCATTCTCCTGCACAGCCAGGCTCCGCCCCCCCTAGGTGTGTCTTTTTAAGATGTATTGGAATTACTATGTTCAGTCCCTAACGAAGTGCCTATGGGCAGGAAACGCGTCAGACGTTTTGTTGTTTCAAGCTCCCTCCTGAGCTTGTTTGTACCCTGTATGCATTATACGACTCACAATAAAGTCTATTTTACTTGCATCAAATACTGCGGTAAGATTTCTCCTTGCATCAGGTTCATCTCTTTTTGTTCTTTGATCGTCTTTTTGGGAGCCAGAGGAGCGTCTCCTTACCTGACAGTGAGGTGACTCGAGTTCAGCCTGTGAAGCGGTGCGATATAACAAGGTAATTTCAACTTATATCAGTGCTATAGTGCCAGGCTTATTATGCCATTAGCAAACACAGTATTCACAGCAAGGATTTTTCTTGAGACTTATGTTATGTTACTTTGTGTTTACTGCAATGTTATAGTTACCCTGACAACCAATTTGGGAGAGTGGTAATACAACCAAATTGATTACAATAATACAGGATTACTGTAGCAGTGAATACTTTCTACTTTTTTGTGCATGAACTGCAATTTTGTTTGTATACCCCCAAACAACACTGCATCTTTATTTCTCAACCCAATATTACCAACAGTTTCTTGCTCTGTACACTTAACACAGTGAAGCATAACATGGGAACAGCATAAGCATCTCTGGGTGGCCGCATATCCCTTTAAGAACAGTCTATGTCCTCTTAGAGCTCCACCTCCCACAGACACTCTGCTTCAATACCATAGTCCATTGCAGTAGGGGTGCCTTGCACATAAGAAAGTGTCCATCTGCAGGTACATAATGGAAGTATGATGGCTTGTTCATGGGGTAGACAAGGGAAATATGTGGATCCCATAGCAACAGATACTTGAGTCAGAAGTAGTCTAAGAAGGAAACAAAACAGCACGAGGTGAGCATGCTCTCTGGTGCAATCACAATTATACACAACATAACTTTTCTAAGCATCACAATTTCCTTTAATACCTTAATTTATCATATGTCATCTAAATCTAGGGAAAAAAACATTGTGGGTATACAATACAAATTAAATACATTTATTGCATTTCTACAGAGAATAACTCACAGCTACTCTATATAATTTAAATGATACCTTAAACATTAACACTAAGCAAGTAAGAACTATTAGACTTCAACATGAAGCTATATAACAATGCCAGTAACTTGTGCTAAGGCTTGCAAAACAATGAAAAATAAAAGTGTCAATAAATACATTTTCTTTAAAATTAATTTCTTCACACTTTCTCTTTGAACTACTAAAAAATAACCTAGTGTTACTTCATTCTGTAATGTTTATAATTCTCCAACTATGATCTTAATAGAATCAGCTATCTCCTCTGATATAGACACTAAGGCCTAGATTTGGAGTTCGGCGGTAGCCGTCAAAACCAGCGTTAGAGGCTCCTAACGCTGGTTTTGGCCGCCCGCTGGTATTTGGAGTCAGTGATTAAAGGGTCTAACGCTCACTTTTCAGCCGCGACTTTTCCATACCGCAGATCCCCCTACGCCATTCGCGTATCCTATCTTTTCAATGGGATCTTTCTAACGCCGGTATTTAGAGTCGTTTCCGAAGTGAGCGTTAGAGCTCTAACGACAAGATTCCAGCCGCCTGAAAATAGCAGGAGTTAAGAGCTTTCTGGCTAACGCCGGTTCATAAAGCTCTTAACTACTGTACCCTAAAGTACACTAACACCCATAAACTACCTATGTACCCCTAAACCGAGGTCCCCCCACACCGCCGCCACTCTATTAAAATTTTTAACCCCTAATCTGCCGACCGCCACCTACGTTATACTTATGTACCCCTAATCTGCTGCCCCTAACCCCGCCGACCCCTGTATTACATTTATTAACCCCTAACCTGCCCCCCACAACGTCGCCGCCAGCTACTTAAAATAATTAACCCCTAATCTTCCGACCGCAAAGCGCCGCCACCTACGTTATCCCTATGTACCCCTAATCTGCTACCCCTAACACCGCTGACCCCTATATTATATTTATTAACCCCTAATCTGCCCCCCTCAACGTCGCCGACACCTGCCTACACTTATTAACCCCTAATCTGCCGAGCGGACCTGAGCGCTACTATAATAAAGTTATTAACCCCTAACCCGCCTCACTAACCCTATCATAAATAGTATTAACCCCTAATCTGCCCTCCCTAACATCGCCAAAACCTAACTTCAATTATTAACCCCTAATCTGACGACCGGAGCTCACCGCTATTCTAATAAATTGATTAACCCCTAAAGCTAAGTCTAACCCTAACACTAAAACCCCCCTAAGTTAAATATAATTTAAATCTAACGAAATTAATTAACTCTTATTAAATAAATTATTCCTATTTAAAGCTAAATACTTACCTGTAAAATAAATCCTAATATAGCTACAATATAAATTATAATTATATTATAGCTATTTTAGGATTAATATTTATTTTACAGGCAACTTTGTAATTATTTTAACCAGGTACAATAGCTATTAAATAGTTAAGAACTATTTAATAGTTACCTAGTTAAAATAATAACAAATTTACCTGTAAAATAAATCCTAACCTAAGATATAATTAAACCTAACACTACCCTATCAATAAAATAATTAAATAAACTACCTACAATTACCTACAATTAACCTAACACTACACTATCAATAAATTAATTAAACACAATTGCTACAAATAAATACAATTAAATAAACTAGCTAAAGTACAAAAAATAAAAAAGAACTAAGTTACAAAAAATAATAAAATATTTACAAACATAAGAAAAATCTTACAACAATTTTAAACTAATTACACCTACTCTAAGCCCCCTAATAAAATAACAAAGCCCCCCAAAATAAAAAATGCCCTACCCTATTCTAAATTAAAAAAGTTACAAGCTCTTTTACCTTACCAGCCCTGAACAGGGCCCTTTGCGGGGCATGCCCCAAGGATTTCAGCTCTTTTGCCTGTAAAAAAAACACATACAATACCCCCCCCCAACATTTACAACCCACCACCCACATACCCCTAATCTAACCCAAACCCCCCTTAAATAAACCTAACACTAAGCCCCTGAATATCTTCCTACCTTGTCTTCACCATACCAGGTTCACCGATCCGTCCTGGCTCCAACATCTTCATCCAACCCAAGCGGGGGTTGGCGATCCATCATCCGGTGCTGAAGAGGTCCAGAAGAGGCTCCAAAGTCTTCCTCCTATCCGGCAAGAAGAGGACATCCGGACCGGCAAACATCTTCTCCAAGCGGCATCTTCAATCTTCTTCCATCCGGTGCGGAGCGGGTCCATCTTGAAGCAGGCGACGCGGATCCATCCTCTTCTTCCGTTGTCTCCCGACGAATGACGGTTCCTTTAAGGGACGTCATCCAAGATGGCGTCCCTCGAATTCCGATTGGCTGATAGGATTCTATCAGCCAATCGGAATTAAGGTAGGAATTTTCTGATTGGCTGATGGAATCAGCCAATCAGAATCAAGTTCAATCCGATTGGCTGATCCAATCAGCCAATCAGATTGAGCTCGCATTTTTTGCAGGTGTTAGGTTTTTTTTCAGCTCAAACAGCCCCATTGTTTCCTATGGGAGAATCGTGCACGAGCACGTTTTTGAGGCCGGCCGCGTCCGTAAGCAACTCTGGTATCGAGAGTTGCATTTGCGGTAAAAATGCTCTACGCTCCTTTTTTGGAGCCTAACGCAGCATTTGATTAAACTCTCGATACCAGAGTTAAATTTATGGTGCGGCCAGAAAAAAGCCCGCGGAGCGTTAACAGCCCTTTTACCGCCGAACTCCAAATCTAGGCCTAAATTTGCTAATTATTTTATGCAACCTAAATTCTCTTGCGCTACTGTATGAGGAAAGGATACAACTATAACATTGTTAAAACTCCAAAATCTATTTAAAGGTAAACACACCTTTATGGTAAGATAATTCCCATCACTGTCAAGCACCTGGAATTACAAATCCAAATAGCAAATACCATACCCGTTAAGTAAGATAAAATACAAATGCTTTATAAAAGATATAGCAAGTAAAAAATATGCCATCGGTATCAGTATAACTATACCACTCCCAAAACTCATATTTCTCTTTATAATTGTTACAAATATCTAGCAGAGGCATGTCCTTAATCTTTTGTTTTAAGTAGTTTGATGTATACACTAAGGAATGATTGCAATGGGCAATTCCTACAAAAAAACTTCTCATACCTTTCTCCATTGTAAGACACATCAAGGTTTAAAGTTACACCCCAATCTGGAAGATTAATTTGTTTATGTATATAAACTAAAGTGTGTACTAATACAAATAAAGCATACTTTTCAGCAGACAAAGAAACATGACTTCTTAAAACCAATATGATTCATAAAAATAACACAATTAAAAGAGAATACAAAACAAGCAATATAAGTAAATAAGTTAAAACAATACTCCCCTAATTTTGCTGGGGATGCTCTGTAGTGCCATAACAGGTACATAACTACAACAATCAAGGCACAGTGAAGAGAAGGATAGGCTTTATGTTCTGAAGACACGCATCATAGGAAACCGTTAAAAGTTGCCCAGAGACAAGTTCTGGGGTTTGGCACCAGCTTACGATGCAAAGAATGGATCCAAAAATATTGTTCAGCAACTTTACTGCAGTATGGTGGTTTAGCAAACTTGACAAAAGTCTTTGTTTCTTCTTTTTTTTCCCTTTTACCTAGGCACCAGGCATTTCTTTATTTAAAAGTTTTACTTGCATTCAATCTTCCATCTTTTGGAGAGTGCACTATGGAAATTTATCTGTACAGCTTAACCTAACCTAAACTAAAACTAAAAAAAAAATCATTTAGTGATTTTTTTTTCCTGGATACAGCTCCATGATCTCATCCTGCAAATGCAAATATTTTGTTAATAATATTCTCACTTAAATCCCATAAATAAAGATACTCATCAAATACTCCCCCCTTTGTTCGCATGAAACACCCTATGTGTCACGCAAACACAATATGACAGCAAGCTAAAAGACACTCAAGCAAAATCATATATACCTCAATATCTATTCCATTCATACAGTCCCCCTTCCACACATATTACTTAAAAAATAAAAACATGCTCTTAGAAAACACTTAAAATCAACTGCCCACTACACAAAACAAAACATCAACAGCCTATACTCGCACTCATTAAAAATGCAGCACTTAAAAAAAAAATACCAAAATACCACATTCTTGCAAAACACTGCAAACAAATTAAATTCCCATAACAACCTTTAACTATGGTTTTGTAAATTGTACCCTGCACAATACTATAAGACCATGCTAATAATGCAATCACTTTAGAAAATCAATAAACTCTAGTTGCACATTTACAAATAAAATCCCTACCCTGGCATGTGAAATAGCTGATTTAGCCTGTAGCTTAGCCACTTATAGTAAAAGTTTGTATACTGAAGTCCATTGAATAGCCTAAGAAAACACAGCCAGCATAAAAAACACACTCTCAGTGGGGTGCAGGATAAAATAAAATGACAATTTTCCATTGCTCTGTCCAAGCACTGAGCTCCGGTTTTCCAGACACTTATAAGATAAGAAACAAAATGAGATATGCTATTACCTGACACTCAACCCATTGTAATAGGTTGTGATTTAAAAACACAAACCCAGCTACTTCTTATATACAAATAAACCTGCAAATGCAAATTCTCCTACATTTTTATACTATGTTACTGGTATAACAAGTCAATGAAAATACATTAATCTAAAAACTATTTTCCAATGTACTGTCCCCTTAAGGGCTGGCAAGTTATAATATGCATATGACATATATAACTTAGCCATGATTAGGAAACTTGTATTAGTTACCATTAAAATTTTACTTCTTTACTGTATCATAATCTGCATATATTTAAATGAGAGCCATCAGAACATAAACAGTAATATGTTACCAGTTTATATTAAAATTAAAAACAACTCTAAAAATGTTTTAGATACATTTAATAACATACAGCTATATAACCTCTCTTTTTTCTATTTTCTACAACTCTACATAAATCTTACACATCCCCACATAACAACATACTTAAATCAACCTATTGATCACATGCCAGAAAAAAACTCTCTTTTGTATTTACCAGACTTAAAATCACGCTCATCATCGCACTTACAAATTCCGTAGTTTACTTGCAAAAACAATATATTTATATGCCTTAGACACATCAAATCTCTCATCAATCCTATTACTGGCACACATAATTAAGCATTGTACACATTTTTATTATTACATGACTTTAAAATCAAGTTACAGCAATAACAAACAAATCATTACAGCATCAGCTTTCTTAGCTAAGAAACACTGATACACACACACACAAGCTTATATCAATTTGCATACCGTAAATTCACTCCCAACATTCAGCAATTTTAACGAACAGCAAACTTTTAAAGATACTGAAAACTGCACATTCAGGAGCTCCTGACACATTACAGATAGTGATGTCGCGAACCTAAAATTTTCGGTTCGCGAACGGCGGACTCAAACTTCCGGTATTGTTCGCGAACCCGCAAACCGCCATTGAATTCAATAGGCAGGCGAACTTTAAAACCTACAAGGACTCTTTCTGGCCACAATAGTGATGGAAAAGTTGTTTCAAGGGTACTAACACCTGGACTGTCGCATGCTGGAGGGGGATCCCTGGCAAAACTCCCATGGAAAATTACATAGTTTATGCAGAGTCTGCTTTTAAGCCATAATGGGCCTAAGCAAACTAACATTCCCAAAATGTTTGCAATAACATGCTTTAAAACATCAGTTATGATGTCGTATCTATCAGGTAGTGTAAGGGTTACGGCCGCATCACAGTGACAGAGCAAACTCCAAGTGTTACGCACCGCAATCAACCGCAAACAGTCCACTTGCACAACCACGAGATAGATATATTTGATAGATAGATACATAGATAACATAGCTCAATCGATGCAATATACATATGATCGATACACTGTACATAGCTCAATAGATGCAATATACATTCGATCGATACGAATTACATCGATCAATAGATGCAATATACATTTGATAAATAAGAATGTTATCGAATCAAAGATGCAATATACATTTTATAGATACGAATGACATCAACCAAAATATGTAATATACATTTTATAGATACGAATTACATCGATCAATAGATGCAATCTACATTTGATCGATACGTTTGATAGTTCGATCGATTTGATATATAAATAAATGGATTTGAAATTGATTTATCAGATGAGGTCTATATGGCCTTCATTTGTGGAACCGGGAGATGGAAGAAGATGATTGTTCTGTCCTCCTACTTCAAATTTGTCAGAAACACAAGTGGCTGTCTCAAAACATCCCGGACAGAAGATAGATTGATAGATAGGATAGATAGATATATATAGATTGATAGTTAGATAGTTTGATAGTTAGATAGAATCGATAGAAGAGAAATAGATAGATTTGTTAGATATATAATTACCTTGATAAAGTCTAATAATTAAACATGCGTTCTTGGACCCAACTAGGTTGTGTTAAGTAGTACTATTCTTCGCACTTTCAACCCTGTAACTCTCCCTATTGGTGGAGGTCTATATGGCCTGCATGATTACCTTGACAAAGTATAACAACAAGACACGCGGTCTGGGACCCATGGTAATTTTGTTGTGTTAAGTAAAACTTTTCTTATCGCTTGAATCCCTCTTACCCCCCCCCCTTTTGTTGGAGCTCTATATGGCCTGCATGATTAGCCTCACAAAGTATAATAATAAAACATCTGGTCTTGGACCCATGGTAATTAGGTTGTGTTTAAGTAGTACTATTCTTTTAATTGTAATCCCTGTTACTCCCCCTATCAAGGGAGGTCTATATGGCCTGCATGATTACCCTGACAAAGTATAACATCAAGACACACAGTGTTGGACCCATGATAACTAGATTGTGTTAATTAGTACTTTTCTTAGCACTTTAATCCCTGTTCCCCCCCCCCCCCCCCCTATCGAAAAAATATAATAATAAGACATGCGGTCTGGTACCCATTTTAACTAGGTTGTGTTTTAAGTACTACCATTCTTAGCACTTTAATCTCTGTAACTCCCCCTATTTGGTGAGGTCTATACGGCCTGGATGATTACCCATACAAAATATAATAATAAGACATCTGCTCTTGGTCTGCGACCCATGGTAACAATGTTGTGTTAATTAGTAATGTCCTTCGCATTTTAATAGCTGTTACTCATACTCACCCTATCGGTGGAGGTCTATATGGCCTGCATGATTACCCTTACAAAATATAATAACCAAACATATGCTCTGGGACCCATGGTAAGTAGGTTGTGTTAAGTAGTACTGTTCTTTGCAGTTTAATACCTGTTACAACACGAAATGGTGGCAGGTATATCTGGCCTTCATGATTAGCTGCACCCAAACCCAAAAAAAAGCTGAGTGGTCTTAGACTAACACCCATGGCTAACTCGGTTGTTTCAATTAGTACTATTCTTAGCACTTTCATCCCTGTTACGGGTGGTCTACATGGCCATCATGATTAGCCGAACAAAATACTACAATCCAACCTTTGCTCAGTCTTCATAGGCCCTTCATTGGCTGTATTTTGATAGTACAGTTCTTATTATTTTTATAGCTGATACAACACCGAATGGTGGCAGCTCTATATGGCCTGCATGATTAGCCGCACCCAATACAAAAATAAATCCAAGCGGTCTTGGATTAACACCCATGGCTAACTCTGTTGTTTCAAGTAGTACTATTCTTAGCACTTTCATCTCATCATCCCTGTTACTTCCAGGACTCTCGGTGGTGGTCTACATGGCCATCTTGATTAGCCTTACCAAATACTACAATCCAACCTTGGCTCAGTCTTCATAAGGCCCTTCATTGGCTGTATTTTGGTAGTACTGTTCTTATTAGTTTAATACCTGATACAACACCGAATGGTGGCAGCTCTATATGGCCTGCATGAATAGCCGCACCCAAAGCCAAAAAAAATCCAAGCGGTCTTGCACTAACACCCATGGATAACTCTGTTGTTTCAAATTCTACTATTCTTAGCTCTTTCATCTCATCCCTGTTACTTCCAGGACTCTCAGTGGTGGTGGTCTACATGGTCATCATGATTACCCTCACCAAAATATAACAACAATACGTGCGTGCAGGGAACCATGGTAAGGTTACTTCCTTTCGCAAAATCGAGTATAACAGTTGCAGGCAGAGGTTCTGACCCTGCATTATGGCTGCACCTCTCCCTAAAAGAGGCATGCGTTACAGAGTCTGTGGGCATGTATGCAAAGAGCTGGCCTGTCTAAAAAGAGGAGCAAGGCTGTACAGGTTGTTCTCCTTCAGCCGTTTTATACGCTGTCCCACGGCCACGACCCTCAACAACCACAACAGAATGAAACACCACATATGCCATCCTTTTGAACAACAGAGTACAGGTATGGCATTGATTTTAGTTACACAGTGATATTTATTATGAACCGTGAAATTGAAAACATAAACATGATTGGACACCCAGTACAGTACAGGTCGTTCTCCTTCTGTCTTTTTAGAATAGTGTTCCGGACCCCCAACAAAAACAACAGCAGGAAAGAGGACATATGGCATCCTTTTGAACAATAGATGACAGGTAATGCATAGATTTTACAAAGCCATAGATAATTTTTTTGCAACTGTGAAATAAAAAAAAACATTGATTGGACACCCAGCACACTTCTTTATCCTTAGGCCTTTTTATAAGAGGCTCCCGGAGCCTCAACAGAAACAAAAAAATGAAAGAGGACATATGGCATCCTTGTGAACAATTGATTACAGTTAAGGCATTGATTTTAGAATCCCAGAGATCATTTATATGACCCGGGAAATAGAAAAAAACATTGATTGGACACCCAGTACACTTCTTTATCCTTAGGCCTTTTTAATAAGAGGGTCCCGGAGCCTCAACCGAAACAACAGCATGAAAGAGGACATATGGCATCCTTTTGAATAATAGATTACAGGAAAGGCATTGATTTTAGAAACCCAGAGATCATTTATATGACCCGGGAAATAGAAAAAAACATTGATTAGACACCCAGTACACTTATTTATCCTTAGGCCTTTTTAATAAGAGGGTCCCGGAGCCTCAACCGAAACAACAGCATGAAAGAGGACATATGGAATCCTTATGAATAATAGATTACAGGAAAGGCATTGATTTTAGAAACCCAGAGATCATTAGTTGCAACCGGGAAATAGAAAAAAACATTGATTAGACACCCAGTACACTTATTTATCCTTAGGCCTTTTTAATAAGAGGGTCCCGGAGCCTCAACCAAAACAACAGCATGAAAGAGGACATATGTCATCCTTTTGAATAATAGATTACAGGAAAGGCATTGATTTTAGAAACCCAGAGATCATTAGTTGCAACCGGGAAATAGAAAAAAACATTGATTAGACACCCATTACACTTATTTATCCTTAGGCCTTTTTAATAAGAGGGTCCCGGAGCCTCAACAGAAACAACAGCATGAAAGAGGACATATGGCATCCTTGTGAACAATTGATTACAGTTAAGGCATTGATTTTAGAATCCCAGAGATCATTTATTTGACCCGGGAAATAGAAAAAAACATTGATTGGACACCCAGTACACTTCTTTATCCTTAGGCCTTTTTATAAGAGGGTCCCGGAGCCTCAACCGAAACAACAGCATGAAAGAGGACATATGGCATCCTTTTGAATAATAGATTACAGGAAAGGTATTGATTTTAGAAACACAGAGATAATTAGTTGCAACCGTGAAATCTAAAAAAATATTGAATAGACACCCAGTACACTTCTTTATCCATCCTTTTTAGCAGAGGCTCCAGGACCCTCAACAAAAACAAGAGCAGGGAGTTGGGCATAGGAGTACAATGGAGTGTGACAATAATAATGTGAAGGGGAAGATTGCGGAGTTGTGGCATTTTAATTTTGTTATCGTGGGAAGTAATGACCTTGCTCTGGTGAATCCATATCGCAAATGTGTTTTTTAAGGCACTGTTTGTCTATTTTTTGAATATCAGCATTTGGTAAATGAAGCTCAACTTAAGGCTGGTGAGAACCGACCTTTCTTCTGGCTGTTTGCAAATGTTGTGGCTCTGGACAAACATGTGAATAAGGGGCCATCAGCCATATTCTGCGCGCAACCCCTTTGATGATTGACGATAAACATGTGTCACCTGCAAGCAGAGCTCGTTACTTCTGTCTAAATCATCTTCCTGGTATGGACAGGCCACTGTTTCCCACAGCAAGTCCGAAGCTTGAACTACAAGATTGTAGTATGGTAGGAAACCAAAGTTTATTTAATTCTGTACTATCACCACAAAAGCTGAACTTCTTGAAGCAAGGAAAATGCAAGCAATTTCATGTGCTTATGGATGACAAGGATGTCCTGTCCTGTGGTGCACAGAGATGGAGAGGATTTTGGGCCTCCCTGTACACTACCCAGATGTCTCCAACAACACCAGAAACACAAGACAGCGACTCTTGGGAAGTTCCTGGAGTGTTCCGGTAGCCATCTCTTTGCGCCCCGAAAGGAATACTTTATCAGTGTTTTTGTATACATCCGACAACAGCTTCGGAGACTGTGGTGATGCACATGTTATTTACTATTGTTCCAGCTGTGGCAATATCAATTGGCATTAAAAAGGTAAGATTTGGGGGGACGGAGCCTATAGCTGTTGCGGTAGGAGGTGTGTTTGAGGAGCTCCAGGTCTTACAAGTTACTTTGGAGTTAGTTTTCAACCTTAATTTAATTTTCTTTTTGGGATTCATAGTCACACTTTCTGGGGCTATCCAAGAGGAGCCTGGAGATTCCTTACTCATATCGGCTTACCTATGTTCCTCAGCTGACTGCGTTACAGCTAGCCGCGAGACTGAGAGGCCTCTCTAGCCTGATAGTGCTGTCAAAGCTGCCGCCAATATGCCCCCCCAGGACCCTGGGTTATCAAACCAGTTCTATAGTAACTGGACAACTCGTTAATCACAACTATTGACAAAGAGAAGGAAAAGCACTAGTCACCCCTTATATCAACGGGTACGGAGACCTGTATTTTGTCTTTCCAATATCGCGCTGGACACCAAACTAATCCTGAATGAAGTGAAAGCCATGCTAGATGCGTACTTCCTCAGCCTGCATGAGACACTACAGGAGGAATTCACATCCCTAAAGGGGGCTTGCGCTAAAGCAGTAAGAGGAGCACAACCTTTGCCTGAACCACACAAGCACTCGACCCAGGCACCTGAAATCTACAAAGTTGACACAATCCGTCTGACCCTGTCAGAAGATGGTACCGTCCCACATACAGAAGAGGCGATGGAGCAAGCAGCTCACTGGGAGCAGGGAGCTGCGGTGCATATAGGCGCTGAGTGTGCGGGGGTGAGCCCTTCAAGAGGAGTGGAACACCAGATACTTTGGCAGCTTACCCTGACAGACAGAGGGCCAGAGGGCCGTACGCCACTGGAGCACCCCACAGTGTTTGGGAGCCACAGCCCTTGTTTACACATCTCCCGACCATCTTTTCCCTTACCGGGGATGCATCTGGGGCTTGTCTACCTAAACTAAGCTGTGACACCTTTCACACATGTTACGGTGAACCAAAGAAGGAGAACACTGTCAAGGACATTGCGCTACAGGCATTGCAGCTCAATGTGAATAACAGCCCATGGGCCAATTGGTCGACCGAGATCATTAAGGTGCCTGCTCTCAATACCTGTGGCCCAAAACCATCATTCCTTCAGTACGGCTTTACTCCTCCATTGGAACCTGAACAGTTAGAGGCTTGCAGCCCCCTCAGAAAGCAGCTTCCTTACCTTGTGCTTACGGCTCGGGCTAGCGCGAGACTACTTGACAGACACAGAGTGGGCTGGAGCTTCAGTCATAGCTGCCGACTAGATGAGGTACAGTACAGCCGTGGGGGAGTGTTTGACCCTGGGGGCTTATTTTGTCCATCTGAACCGAGGGTTGTGGATGCTACCTAAGCAAACTTTCCAGCTTCCAGGACTCTAGACTCTCTATAGTTCCAGACAAATTACTGGGCAGCTGGGAGTCTGTAGTGCCCGTACACAGAGCTGGATATATGATTTTCACTTTCCGCTTCACTGTACTACAAAGTTGTAAGAAGTTCATTGCTGTTTATTTGTCTTAGCAGCCTGCTGCTACTCCCCGTTAGAATACTAATGTCATCACCACTTACTCTACGTTTGATATTTTGACATTAATTGACAGTTTATTTATTCTGTGGGTAAGATTGAGCACTAAATCTGTAATAATCACATGTTTGTACAATTTTACAGTTGCACGTAATTTATTTTACTGGGCCAGCGAGTTGTTAAGCAAAAGTTGCATATTTTCCTTTTATAACTACTCAGCCCGATTAACAGAAGTAAAACCCTATGTTATTTTACACCATAGAGCCCACTGGTAACAGGCATGTTATTTTTATTGTTTGATCTGGAATTTAAAGGTTGGATAGTTTATCTTAGCTATTGGGGATGACATATAAAACCACTCCAGTTTAATGAACGCTACTACTATACCCTATTCTTTTTTATTGGTACTTTTACATACAGTACTTTATAGTGTTTCAGCCCTTTTTAGCCACTGCAGATAGTGAGGGTTCAGAGAGTTAATTCTTTAATCCAATGTACTAATATATACATGCTCCTATGTCATTTTGGACTTTATCCAAGATCTCAACATCATCTCACCCTTGATGCATTAGCAGCCCAAAACATGCCTCCTTAAATATACTCCTATATAGCAGCCTTTGGCCCACTTCAATTTCACCTCCTTGTACCCTAACCCATCCAAAGTGATTCTTTGTGTTATTGTTTCCCTCATAATTTGTCCCATCTAGCGTGATATTAATTGGATTGTTCCTCTCGGATACAAAACTATACCTATATGTACTATGGCCCATAAGTGGCTGTTCCATAAACTAATAGTCCTCTGAGATGTAATATATGAGTCATATGGTCCATGAGTGGCCTTTAGTATGAGGAGAGGACTCAGTACTATACCTAAATACAAAAAATGAGGTTTTAACTATTCAATTACGTCTTGATTTGTTTCCATGTCGCTCCTCTTTCTGATGTTTAATCAAATATGGTTTAACTAGACACTTCTTTGAGTTGATTTTATCTATTGTTTTCTAATTGCATACAGTTTGTTATGGTTTTACTGATTCATGTTGTAATCTGTGCAAACCTCAACAAAAATATTTATTAAAAAAAAAAAAAAAAAAGGTAAGATTTGGAGACTAGTGACGCACATTTTATGCACGCTGTGGCAATTGCAATTTGCATTAAAAAGAATCTGCTAACAACCACTACCTAGGACCACACCTGACTCCTGAAGTCATGCTTCAGTTAGTAACTCAAGTTAAATTAATTTTTTTTTTTATTATGCTCAGCAGATTCAAAACATACCATTCTTCTAGTCATATCACACGACATGTCAAAATGTTGCATGGAAAATGGCCGTGTGCAAAGTCATAATCTTAGTGAACCTATAAGTGCATTAAATTTTCTAAAATAAACAAAAATACCGAGAAAAAAAAAAAAAAGGAAAGAGGGCATATGGCATCCTTTTGAACAATAGATTAAATTTAAGGCATTGATTTGAGAAACCCAGAGATAATTTGTTGCAACCGGGAAATCTAAAAAAACCTTGATTAGACACCCAGTACACATATTTATCCTTAGGCCTTATTAGCAGAGGCTCCAGGACCCTCAACAAAACCAGCAGCAGGAAAGAGGACATATGGCATCCTTTTGAAAAATAGATTTCTGGAAAGGCATTGATTTTAGAAACCCGGGGATAATTTGTTTCAACCGGGAAATCTAAAAAAACATTGATTAGACACCCAGTACACATATTTATCCTTAGGCCTTTTTAGCAGAGGCTCCAGGACCCTCAACAGAAACAACAGCATGAAAGAGGACATATGGCATCCTTGTGAACAATTGATTACAGTTAAGGCATTGATTTTAGAATCCCAGAGATCATTTATATGAACCGGGAAATAGAAAAAAACATTGATTGGACACCCAGTACACTTCTTTATCCTTAGGCCTTTTTATAAGAGGCTCCCGGTGCCTCAACAGAAACAACAGCATGAAAGAGGACATATGGCATCCTTGTGAATAATAGAATTACAGGAAAGGCATTGATTTTAGAAACCCGGGGATAATTTGTTGCAACCGTGAAATCTAAAAAAACATAGATTAGACACCCAGTACACTTCTTTATCCAGGAAAGGCATTGATTTTAGAAACCCAGAAAAATTGATGTTTGTAAAACATTTATAAAGTGCCCTAAAAGTTTGTGGCTTGAACACTAGTTGTTGGCGGATAAGTCAAGCAAGTCCTCTGGCTTTATAAAAAAAAAAAAGGCCAGCCTGTGTACCAGTTGTAGCCCAAGCCAGCTCATCTCATCATCAGGCCTTTTTTATTCAAATGTTTCGCCCAATGTCAGTCCCTTCGGGATCCAGCCCTCATTCATTTTTATAAAAGTGAGATAGTCAAGGCTTTTTTGACCAAGGCGACTTCTCTTCTCAGTGACAAAACCTCCTGCTGCACTGAAAGTCCTTTCGGACAGGACACTTGAAGCGGGGCAGGCCAGAAGTTCCATTGCAAATTGGGATAGCTCAGGCCACAAGTCCAGCCTGCACACCCAGTAGTCAAGGGGTCCATCGCTCCTGAGAGTGTCGAGATCCGCAGTTAAAGCTAGGTAGTCTGCTACCTGTCGGTTGAGTCTTTCTCTAAGGCTGGATCCCGAAAGGCTCTGATGGTGCATGGGAGTTAAAAAGGTACGCATGTCCTCCATCAACAAGACATCAGGAAAGCGTCCTGTCCTTGCCGCCGTGGTCATGGGAGGAGGAGGGGGATTAATTTAATCTCTTCCCCTGTTACATTCCCGTGGTGCTGTGACATCACCCTTATACGCTGTGTAAAGCATAGTTTTTAATTTATTCTTAAAATGCTCCATCCTTTCCGACTTGCAGGAATTTGGTAACATTTCAGGCACTTTATGCTTATACCGGGGGTCGAGGAGCGTGGACACCCAGTACAGGTCGTTCTCCTTCAGCTTTTTTATACGAGGGTCCCTCAACAGGCACGACAGCATGAAAGAACCCATTTGAACAAGGTTGGATGCCGAGCTAATCATGTCCCGTTCCTCCTCCTCACTGATCTCACTGATGGTATCTTCTTCCCCCCAGCCACGTACAGCACCACGGGTACCAGAGAGGTGACAACAACGAGCACCCTGGGATGCCTGTTGTGCTCGGTCTTCCTCCTCCTCCTCCTCCTCAAAGCCACATTCCTCCTCTGACTCCTCTTCCTCACAATCCTCTTCCTGCGTTGCAGCAGGTCCAGCAAGCGATGCTGATAAGGCTTTTTGTGGGGGTGATGGACACCACAACTCTTCCTCTTCACGCTCATCTACTGCCTGATCCACCACTCTTCGCAGGGCACGCTCCAGGAAGAAAACAAATGGTATGATGTCGCTGATGGTGCCTTTGGTGCAACTGATAAGGTTTGTCACCTCCTCAAAAGGACACATGAGCCTACAGGCATTGCGCATGAGCGTCCAGTAATTTGGCAAAAATATCCCCAGCTCCCCAGAGGCTGTCCTAGCACCCCGGTCAATCAAATACTCATTAACAGCTTTTTCTTGTTGGAGCAGGTGGTCAAACATTAGGAGTGTTGAATTTCACCGTGTCGGGCTGTCTCAAATTAAGCGCCTCACTGGCAGGTTATTTCGACACTGGATATCGGACAAGTGCACCATGGCTGTGTAGGAATGCCTGAAATGGCCACACACCTTCCTGGCCTGCTTCAGGACGTCCTGTAAGCCTGGGTACTTATGGACAAATCGTTGTACAATTAGATTACACACATGTGCCATGCACGGCACATGTGTCAACTTGCCCAATTTCAATGCCGCCACCAAATTACTTCCATTGTCAGAAACAACCTTGCCAATCTCCAGTTGGTGCGGAGTCAGCCACTGATCCACCTGTGCGTTCAGGGCGGTCAGGAGTGCTGGTGCGGTGTGACTCTCCGCTTTCAGGCAAGTCAACCCCAAGACAGCGTGACACTGCCGTACCCGGGATGTAGCATAGTACCTGGGGAGCTGGGGGGTGCCATAGATGTGGAGCAAGACGCAGAAGTTGAAGAGGACTCAGCCGAGGAAGAGGTTATGGAAGAAGATGGAGTAGGAGGAGTAGAGGAGGTAGCAGCAGGCCTGCCTGCAAGTCGTGGCGGTGTCACCAACTCTTCTGCAGAGCCACGCATTCCATGCTTGTCAGATGTCAGCAGGTTTACCCAATGCGTAGTGTAGGTGATATACCTGCCCTGACCATGCTTTGCAGACCAGCTATCCGTGGTCATATGGACCCTTGCCCCAACGCTGTGTGCCAGACATGCCATAACTTCCTTTCTCACAACAGAGTACAGGTTTGGGATTGCCTTTTGTGAAAATAAATTTCTGCCAGGTACCTTCCACTGCGGTGTCCCAATAGATACAAATTTTTTGAAAGCATCAGACTCCACCAGCTTGTATGGTAAAAGCTGGCGGGCTAAGAGTTCAGACAAGCCAGCTGTCAGACGCCGGGCAAGGGGGTGAAATTAGCTTCTTATGCTCAAACATGTCCATGACAGACACCTGACTGTGGGCAGATGACCAGGAACTGCTACGTAAGAGAGACTGAGTGGAGGATGGTTGAGAGGGGGCAAGGAGGACAGCACTGGTTGATGTGGCTGAAGATGCTGGAGCAGGAGGAGGAGGGCGGCTTTCACTTTGTGTGCTGCTTCTACTCATGTGTTCTTCCCATCGGCGTTTGTGATGGGAGACCATGTGCCTTCGCAAAGCAGTTGTACCTAGGTGGGTGTGACTTCCCACGACTCAGTTTCTTTTGGCACAGGTTGCAAATGGCATCGCTGTTGTCAGAGGCAGACACACAAAAAAAATGCCACACTGCTGAG
Organism: Bombina bombina; assembly: GCF_027579735.1. NCBI lineage: Eukaryota > Metazoa > Chordata > Amphibia > Anura > Bombinatoridae > Bombina > Bombina bombina. Next base: position 756,956,847 of record NC_069504.1, read on the forward strand.
CTCTGCGATGATGGCATTCTGGTGGTGGCAACAGCATGCGTTGATCGGCATCGGCGTGCTGTCTGGCTGACCCCTGGTGATGATGCATGCTGTCTGACTGTGCCACTAGCTCCTTGAGATGACCTCCCCATTCTTCCAAATCGTCTCCTCCTCCTCTCTGTCTCCCCATCTGAACTTTCCCCCTCTTCTTCTTCTCTTCTAGCAGGCACCCTCGTGGCATCCACCGACACATCATCATCAACCGCTTCACTTGTATCTGAAACATCAAGAAAGGAAGCAGCAGCGGGTACAACATCATCATCACACCGAACCTCCATGTCGGTAATGCTGCCTGACTAAGACTGATCACTATTATCTACATCCTCTGTCAATGATGGTTGCGCATCACTCATTTCTTCCAAATGATGTGTCAATAACTCCTGTGACAGATCAAGTGAAGCGGCTGTGGTGCTAGTGTTGGTGGTGGCGACAGGTGGGGGAGTGGCACTGGTCACTTGAGACCTGCCCAAAGCACAGCTGGACGTAGATGGTGCGTCAAGGTTAGGAGGACTAGCAGCGGAAGCTGAAGAAGATTGGGTGTCCTGTGTTAGCCATTCAACTAGGTCCTTCTCAGAAGTTTTCGCGTCCCCCCTGGCACCCGGCGTCTGAACAATGTGCATATTTGTAGGGTCTAAAGGAATCACAGCACCACGACCACAGAACCTGCGGGGTGGCCTGCCTCTGCCTGTCATTTTTTTTTAAAATGGACACTAACAATACTATTACACCAATTGAGTGGTGGCACTGTGAAAATGGGCACAGTATACGCTGTGAGACTGACAACAACAAAAAAGACAGATGTTTTAAAAATCACAAATTGTTAATTTTTTAAAATATTACAAGTACTGTGACAACAAATATGATTGTTTGGCACTAGTTGGCAAATGGGCCTGGCTGGCACACACGCTGGGAGAAAGGAAACTGCAATTCAATGGCACTAGAAGACTGCAGAATCACAGTCAAAACAGTTATGATTAACAAAAATTCCAATCCTGTTACAATAAATATGATTGGTGGCACTAATTGGCTAGTTGGGACTGGCACACAGGCAGGCAGGCAGGAGGAAAATGCAATTCAAGGGCACTAGTAGACTGCAGATTGACAGACAAAACAGTGATGATTGACAAATTTTGCAATACTGTTAAAAGAAATATGATTGCTGGCAATAATTGGCTAGATGGGCCTGGCACACAGCAGGCTGCAAGGCAGGAGGAAAGTGCAATTCAATGGCACCAGCAAACTGAGGATTCACAACTATTACCAAAAATTTAAATTTTTAATTATTAAGAATACTGTGACAACAAATATGATTGGTGTAAATATTTTTCAAGTAGGCCTGGCACACAGGCTTGGAAGGCAGTAGAAAAGTGCAATTCTAGGGCACGAGCAAACTGAGGATTAAGATCAACAATCAAGAATTTTTTAATTTTAATTAGTAACTATACTGTGACAACAATTATGATTGGTGTAAATAGTTGGCAAGACGGCCTGGCACAAAAGGCTGGCAGGCAGGAGGTAAATGCAATTCAAGGACACTAGGAGACTGAATACTGACAGTCAAAACAGTGATGATTGACAATTTTTGCAATACTGTTAAAAGAAATATGATTGCTGGCAATAATTGGCTAGGTGGGCCTGGCACACAGCAGGCTGCAAGGCAGGAGGAAAGTGAAATTCAATTGCACCAGCAAACTGAGGATTCACAACAACTATTACCAAAAATTTAAATTTTTAATTATTAAGAATACTGTGACAACAAATATGATTGGTGTAAATATTTTGAAAAAGGCCTGGCACACAGGCTTGGAAGGCAGTAGAAAAGTGCAATTCTAGGGCACGAGCAAACTGAGGATTAAGATCATCAACAATCAAGAATTTTTTAATTTTAATTAGTAACTATACTGTGACAAAAAATTGATTGGTGTAAATAGTTGGCAAGACGGCCTGGCACAAAAGGCTGGCAGGCAGGAGGTAGATGCTATTCAAGGACACTAGGAGACTGATTACTGACAGTCAAAACAGTGATGATTGACAATTTTTGCAATACTGTTAAAAGAAATATGATTGCTGGCAATAATTGGCTAGGTAGGCCTAGCACACAGCAGGCTGCAAGGCAGGAGGAAAGTGAAATTCAATGGCACCAGCAAATTGAGGATTCACAACAACTATTACCAAAAATTTAAATGTTTAATTATTAAGAATACTGTGACAACAAATATGATTGGTGTAAATATTTTTCAAGTAGGGCTGGCACACAGGCTTGGAAGGCAGTAGAAAAGTGCAATTCTAGGGCACGAGCAAACTGAGGATTAAGATCAACAATCAAGAATTTTTAATTTTAATTAGTAACTATACTGTGACAACAATTATGATTGGTGTAAATAGTTGGCAAGACGGCCTGGCACAAAAGGCTAGCAGGCAGGAGGTAAATGCAATTCAAGGACACTAGGAGACTGAATACTGACAGTCAAAACAGTGATGATTGACAATTTTTGCAATACTGTTAAAAGAAATATGATTGCTGGCAATAATTGGCTAGGTGGGCCTGGCACACAGCAGGCTGCAAGGCAGGAGGAAAGTGCAATTCAATGGCACCAGCAAACTGAGGACTCACAACAACTATTACCAAAAATTTAAATTTTTAATTATTAAGAATACTGTGACAACAAATATGATTGGTGTAAATATTTTTCAAGTAGGCCTGGCACACAGGCTTGGAAGGCAGTAGAAAAGTGCAATTCTATGGCACGAGCAAACTGAGGATTAAGATCAACAATCAAATTGTTTTTCATTTTAATTAGTAACTATACTGTCTGTGACAACAATTATGAATGGTGTAAATAGTTGGCTAGACGGCCTGGCACAAAAGGCTGGCAGTGGCAGGCAGGAGGTAAATGCAATTCAATGGCACTAGGAGACTGAATATTTGCAGTCCAAAAAATTATGATTTTTATTTTTTTATTTACTGTTACAAGAATTATGATTGGTGCCACTAATTGGCTAGTTGGGCCTGGCACACAGGCTGGCAGATATGAGTCATGGATGGTAGGTAGGGCAGAAATTTAACACAGTATGCTGTGTAAGTGACAAAAACACAGGCCTGATAGAAAATTAAGTTAGATTACACTAGCAAAATACTTTAAAATTTTAGATTTTAATATTAAAATTATGTTAAGAACTGCAATGCACATATGACTCTATGACTGGTCGCACTGGCTGGCTGCTACGTAGGGCAGCAATTAACAACAGTATGCTGTGTAAGTCAGATAGACAGTTAGACACAGGCCTGATAAAAAATAAAATTAGATTACACTAGCATAATGATTTAAAGACTTTTTTTTGGGAATTTAAAGAAAAAGGTTAAGCACATACATATGAGTCGTGGCTGATAGCCTTGGAAGGGCAGCTATTAAAAACAGTAGGCTCTGTAAGTCAGATACACACACGCCTGATAGAAAATACTATTAGTTTACACTAGAAAAATGATTTAAATTATTTTTTTGGGGGGAAATTAAAAAAAGGTTAAACACATATGAGTCGTGGCTCATAGACTAGGGAGGGCAGCAAGTAAACACAGTAGGCTCTGTATGTCAGCAAAACACACAGGCCTGATAGAAAATTATATTAGATTACACTATCAAACAAATTTAAAAAAAAAAAAAATTATATTTAAATTAAGGTGAAGAAGATATGAGTGCTGGGTGGCTGCCTGGCACAGACCAATTAACCAAAAGACTGAAAAAAATGAGGTATATTAATGCTGAGTGAGCCTGACAGACACAGGCCTGATAGTAAATGTAATTAGATTACACTAGCAAAAAAAATTTTTTTTTATTTTTTTTTTTTAAATTTAAAATAATGTTATAAACAGATATTAACACTGGTGGCTGGCACAGAGCAATGAACCAGAGTATATGCTGTGTGACACAGGCCTGATAGAAAATGAAAAAAAATTACACTAGCAAAATAATTACATTTTTTGGTTAGTTAAATTTAAACTAATGTTGTTAGGGAGATATCAGTGGTGGCAGTAATCACAGCATATGCTGTGAGCCTTAAACACACAGCCTGAAAGCCAGGCAAATGCTAATAAAAAAAAACGAAAAAAAAAAAACCGGCATGAAATATAGCCCTAAAAAGGGCTTTTTGGGGTGCTGTGCTTGCAGCAGAGATGAGTGGAGTCCTTCTGGACTGTAGTGGACACTAAATACACTAGCCTAGCTATGTTTTTCCTATTAATGTCAGGAGCAAAAACACAACACGTCCTCTCATTAAGAAAGCAAGGTCGTTATGAGTCTAAAATGGCGGATTCCGAGTAGCTGGGAGGGTCTGTGAGGGAGTGTCTGATGTTGATTGGCTCTAATGTGTCAGACGGCTGTGACATAAAGGGTCAAAGTTTCCTCAATGATGACACATAGGGGCGGATCGAACATCGCCATGTATTCGCCCACAAACGCGAACAAGCTATGTTCGCTGTGAACCGTTCGCGGGCGAACAGTTCGGGACATCACTAATTACAGATAATCCGCCGATTTTCTTTACAATTCTGAACCATCAAGCCATGAACTTATTATATTTATTAGCTGTGAAACCTGAGGAATCTAATGATACCTAATTGGTGTTTATATGACGGCAGCTTCTGGAACTAGACTGCTGGGGCCTTTGGCGGCGGACACACTGAGGCTCTTTGCACCCCCCCAGCTTAAAGCAACAGTGAACAACAGAATTTTTGTTGTTTAAAAAGGTAAATAATCCCTTTATTACCCATTCCCCAGTTTTGCATAACCAACACAGTTATAATAATACACATTTTACCTATGTAATTACATTGTCTCTAAGCCTCTGCAAAATGCCCCCTTTTTTCAGTTCTTTTGACAGACTTGCATTTTTAGCCAATCAGTGCTCACTCCTAGGAGCTTCACGTGCCTGAGCTCAATGTTATCTATATGAAACACATGAACTAACGCCCTCTAGTGGTGAAAATCTGTCAAAACGCTTTCAGATTAGAGGTGGCCAAGATCTAAGAAATTAGCTTATCAACCTCCTAGGTTTAGCATTCAACTAAGAATTTTTGAGAGAACAAAGTAAAATTGGCAATAAAAGTAAATTGGAAAGTTGTTTAAAATGACATGCCCTCTCCAAACACTGCATGCCCCCTTTACGGAAGTAGAAATTTCTACAATGATTCAAAGGCTGTCTTCCAATAAAGCTCCGGGACCTGATGCTCTCCCGAATGAGTTTTACAAAATACTGGCACCCGAAATAACAAGCCATTTAACCTCACTCTTTAACGATATTTATATCTCTGGTAACACACCAAATAAGGAATTTGTCGCGTCATACACAACCCTTATTCTAAAACAGGGGAAAGATCCAAATAAAAAGGAGTCATATAGACCTATCGCGCTATTAAACATGCATTACAAACTTCTGACATCCATTTTAGCACAGACTCCAACCATTGATCTCCACCATTATTCACAAAGATCAAGCTGTTTTTTTTATTAAATCGAATCTCATCAGCCAAAATAAGAGAAGTATTTATGTTAATAGAATATTTTAAAATGCTGGAATCTAGGGGGATGGGGGGAGAGGACACCTCTGATATGGCTATTATTTCTATCGACGCTGAAAAAGCGTTCGATTCGGTACATCATGATCACTTAAGTTTCTCGCTACAGCAGTTCGGACTCAGAGGTAATTTTCTTTGTTTATTTAATAATTTGTATAGTAATACATCTACGAGAATTATGGTGAATAGTGGTTTAACACAAGATATACGATTAGGGAGGGGGACCAGGCAGGGGTGTCCTCTTTCCCCTTTACTCTTTGAATTGGCTATTGAACCCCTCGCTATCCAAATTCGCCATCAACTTGAAGGGATTAAAATCAAGGGAAAAGAATAGCAAATTGCACTTTATGCAGATGATGTCCTGATCTATATCTCGAACACAGCCAGAAATATTCCAAGACTTCTTGACATTATAGATCAATTCAGTTCTTTTTCTGGTTATAAAGTGAACATTTTAAAATCAGAGTTATGCTGGCTTAAACATACTAAGGACTCCTGTGTAACTATTCCATTCTCTATAGTCCCAGATGCATTCAAGTACTTAGGTATCTGGATTTCCCCCAACCCTAACGATTGGTATGATCTAAATATTCTTCCGGTACTTAATAGAGCTAAGCAAGCCTTTAAAAACTGGCAGAAACTTCCTTTGTCTTTGTCAGGACGTATTGCTCTTTATAAAATGACCCTTCTTCCCAGAATTCTGTATGTGCTTCAGAACACTCCACTTATTTTGAAAATAAAAGAGATTCTTTCTTTTAACTCGGCACTTCGCTCATTTATATGGCAGAATAAGAAACCCAGGATTTCCTTTTCCAAACTAATGCTTCCTATAGAATATGGGGGACTCTCCCTACCAGATATTCGGTTATACAATGTAGTTTTCCAGGCTAGAGTGGTGGTAGATTGGTTAACTAGCGCTAATTATATAACGAGTCTTGATCTTGAAAATAAGATAGCCTACCCATATTCTTTAATAGTGCTACTACACTGTAATAATACTATAATCCCACCTGAAATAAAAAAAATAAAGTCTATCTATAATCCAATCCAGATGTGGAAAAAGATATGCTCCATGCTGCATATACAATTTAGAGTTTCACGCTTCTCACCACTTTTAAACAATCCACAATTCCAAGCTGGGATACAATCAGCTCTCTTCTCTAAATGGGAAACTCTGGGCCTAGTAAGCATCGCTCAATTACTTGATTTTCAAAGAAGATGTATCAAAACCTTTGATTCTATTAAAGAGGACTTTTAACTTTCTAATAAAAACTTTTTTGCTTATCTTCAAGCAAGACATCTCGCACTCAAATTAGTAAATGATTGCGGATGGGACTGGTCAATGGGCATACTTGAAAACTGGATATTACTAGCAAAAAATAGCCGGTCATCAATCTCATATATATACCAAAAATTGACCTCTCTTAAAGGCCCAGAAATAGTAGAAAAAATTCAGACCAAATGGACAGCAATACTCCCGGAAGATTCAGTGGTCATCCCTGCAGTAACTTCATCAATACAAGCAATTTAAAGTGTCACACTCTCCGCCACCTGGCGGGAGGCACATGTTAAGTTACTACATATGAAGTATTTTTCGCCAAAGAAGGGTGTTAAATGTCGAAGTCCCAGTTTTAACAAATGTCCAAAATGCTCATATCTCTCGGCTAATCTCATCCACATGTTTTGGTATTGCCCAAAAATCAGGAACTGTTGGTCAAAAGTGCAATACTGGCTCACCAGCCTGATGGGCATCACCTCATTGATGCAATCCCCTGCAAACATAGTTTTTCCCACGGAGGACTTAGGCCTTCCCCAGGACAAATTTAAAATAGTCGTTTTGGTAATTCTGGCAGTGAGGTATTTAATTTTGAAGAAGTGGAGCTCAAGAGCAGTCCCAAGTATCTCAGAAATAAAAAAACTGTTGGAAGAAACAGTGTATTATGGAACAACTAGATACTAATCTACAGAACGACCAAGATGTGAGGAGTTTTTTTTCTAAATGGTCAAATTTTATTAAAATCTTATCTCCTCGAGAGGTTGAACATTTGATCTACCCATTTAGAGATATGGAATTGGTTCTCCTGGGAGTTTGGTAAACCCCCCGCAGCCAACAGATTGATATTTTTTTTTTTTTTTTTTTTTAAAAGTTGTTTTATACCCTCCCCTTTCCCCCCCCTCCCCTCCCCCCCTTTTTTTTTTTTTTCTTTCTTTTTTTTCTTCCTCTCCCATATTAGATGGGTACAATGTATGAATTAATTACGTAAGGTAATTAAAATATTTTTGACACAAAATATAGGTAAGAAGAGAGGGGAGGGGGGAGGGAAGGGGGGAGAAAAGGGGAAAAAAAAGGGGACATCAGGTGGTTTGCTTAAAGCATGTAGTTGAATAACTTATTGAAATGTAAAAACCATGTTTTCATTGTCTATTCATGATGTGGCTCTGGTATTATAAGAGCTGGTTTTGTTTGGGGGGTTTTCTTTTTTCTTTTTTTTGTACCTGAATTTATGTTGTATTAATACCCCTGATGCTTAATAATAAAAAAATTAAAATAAAAAAAAATGACATGCCCTATTTAAATCATGAAAGTTTTTTTTTTTACTTGACTGTCCCTTTAACAGCAGGGAATTACAGTCAAAAAGAGATGTCTGCCCTTTGCAGCGCTGGCCCTTCAAGCATTGAGGAGGCACTGGACAGATGGGAAGACCGGATGTTGCAGATCTTGAATGAACACAAGGAGGATCTGGAAAGGTCGTTCCTCAGATTATTAATGACAGTGAAACCGGAGCATAAAACCTCTTTGGATCACCATGTTTACAATGGACCCAGCTTTTCTTACTACAGCACCTACCGCAGTCGGTCCGGACCGTAATGCTGGTGGGAATACCCTACGTTCCCCAACTGTTTCAGCCGCGATGTTAGCCATGATGTCAACTTCTAGAAGAATTTCACCAGACATATATAAAGGAACTCTGTTAAGCCCTCTCATTACAGAAGCTCCTACAGTTAATCTGGAGCTTAATACAGGTGAGAGGACCCCACACTCTCCAACTGATTCAGTCATGTCTGTAGAGTCTGGAGCAATTCCCCCGGACATGTGTACAGAAACTATGTCCAGCCTATTCTCGGCCAGTTCTCTTTATTCTAGCCAGATGGAAATAAACTTTCTTATGGGGGCGTCGATCACCCGGTCATGCACAATTACAACAGATCGCTGGATTCATACAGAACTCTCCAGCCCCCATGGATCTACAGCCCTTCACAAGAGCCTGGAACCTCTTCTAGGCTGACTTCTCTATGGGACTGAGACTTACAACAAGATTGGCATAGGTTAAAGTCCTCTGACGATGTAACGGCAAATAGTAAAATGTTTCAACCAAGTCCCCAGTTTATAAAGTTTTAAGGTCCATTGTTTATTGCTCCCTGTAGCTATATAGTTTAAATGTTTTCTATGAATACTGAGACCTGTGGTGGTGGGCATATACATAGGACGAACAAGCATTGCCCATAACCTAATATTATGCATACTTAGCTGACTTCTGCTATTAGATCTGTTTACCAACTCTCTTATTATATTTATGTACAGGGAGTGCAGAATTATTAGGCAAGTTGTATTTTTGAGGATTAATTTTATTATTGAACAACAACCATGTTCTCAATGAACCCAAAAAGCTCATTAATATCAAAGCTGAATATTTTTGGAAGTAGTTTTTAGTTTGTTTTTAGTTTTAGATATTTTAGGGGGATATCTGTGTGTGCAGGTGACTATTACTGTGCATAATTATTAGGCAACTTAACAAAAAACAAATATATACCCATTTCAATTATTTATTTTTACCAGTGAAACCAATATAACATCTCAATATTCACAAATATACATTTCTGACATTCAAAAACAAAACAAAAACAAATCAGTGACCAATATAGCCACCTTTCTTTGCAAGGACACTCAAAAGCCTGCCATCCATGGATTCTGTCAGTGTTTTGATCTGTTCACCATCAACATTGCGTGCAGCAGCAACCACAGCCTCCCAGACACTGTTCAGAGAGGTGTACTGTTTTCCCTCCTTGTAAATCTCACATTTGATGATGGACCACAGGTTCTCAATGGGGTTCAGATCAGGTGAACAAGGAGGCCATGTCATTAGATTTTCTTCTTTTATACCCTTTCTTTCCAGCCACGCTGGGGAGTACTTGGACGCGTGTGATGGAGCATTGTCCTGCATGAAAATCATGTTTTTCTTGAAGGATGCAGACTTCTTCCTGTACCACTGCTTGAAGAAGGTGTCTTCCAGAAACTGGCAGCAGGACTGGGAGTTGAGCTTGACTCCATCCTCAACCCGAAAAGGCCCCACAAGCTCATCTTTGATGATACCAGCCCAAACCAGTACTCCACCTCCACCTTGCTGGCGTCTGAGTCGGACTGGAGCTCTCTGCCCTTTACCAATCCAGCCACGGGCCCATCCATCTGGCCCATCAAGACTCACTCTCATTTCATCAGTCCATAAAACCTTAGAAAAATCAGTCTTGAGATATTTCTTGGCCCAGTCTTGACGTTTCAGCTTGTGTGTCTTGTTCAGTGGTGGTCGTCTTTCAGCCTTTCTTACCTTGGCCATGTCTCTGAGTATTGCACACCTTGTGCTTTTGGGCACTCCAGTGATGTTGCAGCTCTGAAATATGGCCAAACTGGTGGCAAGTGGCATCTTGGCAGCTGCACGCTTGACTTTTCTCAGTTCATGGGCAGTTATTTTGCGCCTTGGTTTTTCCACACGCTTCTTGCGACCCTGTTGACTATTTTGAATGAAACGCTTGATTGTTCGATGATCACGCTTTAGAAGCTTTGCAATTTTAAGAGTGCTGGATCCATCTGCAAGATATCTCACTATTTTTGACTTTTCTGAGCCTGTCAAGTCCTTCTTTTGACCCATTTTGCCAAAGGAAAGGAAGTTGCCTAATAATTATGCACACCTGATATAGGGTGTTGATGTCATTAGACCACACCCCTTCTCATTACAGAGATGCACATCACCTAATATGCTTAATTGGTAGTAGGCTTTCGAGCCTATACAGCTTGGAGTAAGACAACATGCATAAAGAGGATGATGTGGCCAAAATACTCATTTGCCTAATAATTCTGCACTCCCTGTATGGTATATTGCACACATACTATCTATATGATAGCGAGATAAGGTATCTAACTATGTTTGTTTAAAATGTTTGTGAGGAGTTCACATGGGTAACAGTATATCAAGCATCATGGGTGTTAAAGTTCCACACTCTCCTTTGTGTTTCCATGTATACTTATGGGATAGCTTCTCTGTAAATATAACTAGAGCTCATATTCTTCATAATGCGCATATTGAGAAGCTATGGTAAGACCTATTATGGGACTGTTCTTTTAAACACAACTCCAAATGGAGAATCCCCAATATAATTACCACTATCAGGTATACTTGCCTGGACTTCAGTGTTTGCCCCTGTCATGTGCTTGGCCCGATTATTATATCTAACACAGAGGCTCATACTTTGTCTCCAGGAGTAACTACTAGTCGCTAATCAGATCGCTTGCAGGGAGCATAATTCATTATGTGTCTATTTACTGACTACACATTTGCCCTTAGAAAACCCTAACTGTATTACACAAGCACATGTTTCACTTAAACGGATGGGCAACAGTGACTTTGATAGTAGTGTGACTTGGAAGTGCTGACTGCGGTCAAGGTGGTGTATCTAGTTATACTCCTTAAATCCTATCTCCCTGAATGGATACGCAAGCTCCTTCGCATCGTTTCCTATTATCATATATTTGCTGTGCCTTTAGATAGAGAGAAACAAACTCCTACAATGAACAAATTTACTCCAGTAGTTTATAGTACAACAGTGATCCTTCTTTATACACGTTGCACACAAATCTTGAAATATGCGGGTTGCATCTTCTAATAACGACTGATTATGCTAATAGCTATATAATGTATCCCCATTAAATATCAGTATATAGTTACCCCCTATTATCAATGGTTCAAGAGTGACCATGCTTTTCATTTGAGGCCCTCCCTAGTATCAAATTTCATGATTCGGGTATAAGAGCGCAACATGGGAGGTATTTCATTCCATTTAATTTTATTTCAATCCTATCATATCTATTTCATTATAATTAATGTTATATATTTTATAGTAAAACTTGTATCTCTCAGTTAAGATAATCTTATTACTCTAGGTTGTTCAGACTAAAGAATTGCTCAATTAGGCAGTATATCCTGACAAAGAGGTAGTATGGTATTCTTCTATAAAAAAAAAAAAAAAATCTAAGGTATCAATGTAAGACCTGAAATGTATAATTTCTACAACAGTTTTTCATCATATTGTGAGAATAATATTCAGGATGTAATGCTATGAATATTGTATGGATAAATACCTTAATAAAAAAACTTTGATTATATAAAAAAAAAAAAGATACAGAAAACATATTTTATAAATGCTCTGTCTCTGTAAGTAAAACTCTGTCTCTGTAAGTAAAACATACTTGTATACACAGGACAGCACAATACAATACACACAAATAAACATAAATCAGTGAGTACTCGGCTCCAGTGACATCCATGATTATCTATATATATAATATAGTGCAAGACTCAAACTTGCAGAGCAACTATTAGCCCTTTATATACCATACAAGACTCAAATTTGCAGAGGGACTATTAACCCTTTAAATACCATACAAGACTCAAACTTGCAAATTAACTATTACAGTGCCAGACTCAAATTGGCAAAGGGACTATTACAGTGCCAGACTCAAACTGGCAGAGGGAATATTAACCCTTTAAATACAGTGCAAGACTCAAACTTGCCTGTGGCCAATGCAAGACTCAAACTTGCACTATAAATTGCGCTAGGACTCAAACCCACGCTTAACCGCAGGACTTAAACCTGTTATTAATTCCCCTTAATGCCGGCCAGACTTCGGGTCCAAATTCACAGAGGGGATCAAGAAATTTAAACACTTCTTACTTACCCAGTGTGAATTCCATCTTCTGACACCAGAACTGTTAGGTCTCAGATCGCCGGGGGGGTACCACTTCATAATCTTCATAATAATAATAATCAGTATGTTACACTTATCACTGGAATTGAGCATTCAAGGCCTTTGAGAGCAAGGATCAGACATGTACATGATGGAATCTAAGTCTGCTGTGGTTTATTATTAGCAGGGCTGGATTATATATTCGGACTTTTAAAGACATGTCTTATGAATATATTTCTCATAATTGTAAAAACATCAAATTTCTGAAAAGTGCATTTAATGTATCACTGATATGGTACTAAACTATTTTCATAGTAATAGGTATATGGTCAAATAGAGGATATGTGATCTTGCCATAAAAATATTGTGAATAGTTTTTTTGTTAAACTTCCCTGTTTAGCCTTATATATTGCAACACTGTCATCTGTTGCATAAAAATATCCTCTGGTAATCCATTAAGTAATTTAGATCCTATTTTCACTGTCTTAAGAGTTAAAGAAGGAGCTGTTTGATAAATTCTTGCTATTGGTAGATAACATCTGTTGATTACATAGTAGAATTGTTTAGTATCATTGTCTTTGATATACCTCTGGTTAGGAAAACCCACGCTTCACTTTTTTTTTTTTTCCATTAAGGACACCTGTATGACCACATTTGCACTGGGCAGAGACTAATTAGCAACACCACACTAAATACACTTGCTCACTCTACTATTGGAATTTAAGGGGTTATGCCCGCCCCTTTTTGTAATTAAATTCCCTCCCTGCATTTATTTTTTCTTTTTTTCTTTAGATTAAAGGCACATGGATAAATATATCATGAATTTTAAAGCTAACTCACCAATCATGCCCCCCAAACAGAAAGACAAAAAATCACGTACATCTGATGTACATACAGATACTGTAAACGAGCCAATACTACATAAACTTGATACCCAACCGTTAGTTACTCAGATGTCGGATCTGTTTTTGCCACAATTTGAGTTGTTAAAAACCCAAATGACTAATATAATGTCAGAATTTAAACAATTTTCTAATCGACTCACAGAAGTCGAAAACAGGGTATCGGCAAATGAGGATATAATATATAAGCAGGAACAAAATATAGATGAAAACACTAAAACCTTGAAAGTGCTGCAAGCAAAAATACACGAGTTAGAAGATCGCTCGAGGCGAAATAATCTTAAAATAATTGGCCTCCCCGATAATGGGGATTATTTAGATTTAATGCATTTCTCAAATACAACTCTCCCCCTGGCTGTTGGTATTTTACAGAAAGATACACCAATACCAGTAGAAAGGGCACATAGGTTGGGGCCAATTAGGGATGCTATAAGTGACAAGAACTATAATAGACTAGTGATGGTTAAATATCTTAATTACCAGGATAAGATGAATATCTTAAAACTTTATAGAAAGATGGATAATCTATATATTGGCCAAAGTAAAGTCTTAATATTTCAAGACTATTCCAGTGAGACCACCTCTAAAAGGAAAGATTTAGCTCCATATTGCACTAAACTGATTAATGCTGGCTTTAAGGCCAAACTTGTTTATCCAGCTAAAGTTGTAATAGAGGAACAAGATGGTAAATGTACCCTCAATAATACGTTAGAAGCCAGGGAATTTTGTAAAAATAAGAAAGTTATCTGGTAAGAATCCCAGACAACGATATTTCAAACCAGAAGCAGACACGAGTATTATGTGTTTTTTTATTTTTAAATTGTGTGTTAGCCGGCTGTGGCTAAAATTGTTGATGTGCTTATTGAAGCTTATACTAGTAACTTGCCCGCAGTCCACGGATCTGTGTGCTGTCTTTTGTCTTTCTTTCTTTTTTTTTTTTTTTTTTCTCTCCCTCGTCCTTCTCCTTGTCCATATTCGAACTTGGTATATTTTATGAATTGTTACCCCCACTCTTGATATTCTAGTACAATGATAGATAAATTAAAATGTCTCTCTTGGAACGTTGGTGAGTAACATCTCCTAGTAAAAGGAAAATAATTATCAAACAACTTGCCAGATACAAACCAGATGTTGTTTGGTTGCAGGAGACGCATTTAAAAAAAGCAGAGATGGAGAAGTTTAAATGTAAATGGATAGGAAAAGTTATTTCTTCAGATTGTTCCAGGAGGAGGAAAGGGGTCGCTTTTCTCATTAACAAAAATTTACAATACAACATTCAGAACATTCAAATTGATACACATGATAGGTGGTTAATTCTACATATTGAGATTGCTGGGGTCCGATATGTATTGGGAAACATATATGGGCCTAATAATGTAGATCAGGTTTTCTGGGATGATATTACCATCAAATTATCGCCTAATTTAGATCAGAAAATTATAGTGGCTGGCGATTTCAATTTAACTCCCATGTCCTCCCTTGATAGATTTACACCTAAGCAGTATACTTCCCCCCCCAAAAAAGCTCGCTTATTTCGTCAGATTTGTAAAAATCTTAAACTCCATGATATCTGGCGTATTCAACACCCCGATACTAAATTATATACTTGCGAATCTAAATCCCACAGATCCTTCTCACGGATTGACTTTTTTTTAATTTCTAGTCCCCTTCTTAAAGTTAGAAGTAAGGCTCAGATAAATGATATTGTAATCACTGATCACGCTATAATCTCATTTGAAATGGAACTTTGACCTCTTCTGGTAGAAGCAACTAATAATTTCTATTTTCCAAAACATTTAATAAACAACATTCTGTTTCAACATTGGATACGCCACAAATGGAAAGAATATAGCACTGATAATTATCTATATTTAGATAAACCAGAAACTTTCTGGGAAGCCGCAAAGGCATTCTTCCGGGGACAGATTAAAGCTTATATGATCATAGCCAAAAAGAAATATACTGCACGTGAACTGCAGTTATCAAACACAGTCACGAATGCCTATAGAAATTACGTAAATACGCCGTTAATTTTTTTTTGGGACAAATATAATTTAGCCAGGCAAGACAGGGATCTCTTTTTAAAATCTAAATTAACTAACGAAGAAATGAGAATGAATGCCCTCTATACGGGACATTATGGTAAATCTGCAAAATACCTCGCCAGACTTGACAAGGTTAGGAAAAAGAATAATATGATTGAGCAGTTAGTAGTGGGTAATAAGAACTATACAACGCTGGCGGATATTAAAAGCGTGTTTTTTGATTACTATCAAAAGATTTACGCAGCTAAAACAACTGACCCAGAGGACAGTGTGAGGTTTTGGAACAATATCTCATGTCCAGTAGTTTCTCCTGATCAGATTGAAGTATTGAATCTTCCCATAACAACTATGGAAGTTATAAAAGCTATAGAGGAAGCTAAACTTGGCAAGGCCCCTGGTCCAGATCAACTACCTGCTGAGTTTTATAGACTGCTTAAAGATGAGATTGCGTTTATTCTTACCCAGCTGTTTAATGAGTACTATGTTAAAAAAAAAGTTATCTCCAGATTCTTCTCAGCGTCAATCATCACTCTTATACTTAAAAAGAATAAACACCCTTCAGATCCTGGTTCATACAGACCGATTTCTCTACTAAACATAGATTATAAATTGCTCACAACTATTATTGCTAACAGACTTAAAAACGTATTACAGGAAATTATTCATCCAGATCAGTCAGGATTTATGATGGGCAGATCTCCTACAAAAAATATTCGTAGAACATACATGATTCTTGAACATTTATGGAATAAATTACATAGAGATAAAGCAACACGTAAACAGGACTTTGCTATGGTGCTGATTGACGCTGAGAAGGCTTTTGACTCTATCATTTGGCAACACCTTCACAATTCTTTGTTTAATTTTGGTTTCTCTGGAAACATAACTCATTTTGTCAAAGCTATTTATAACTTCCCCACTTCCACTATCTTGGTCAATGGTAGTCAAACCGCGTCTCTCAAATTAGAAAAAGGGACACGACAGGGCTGTCCTCTTTCCCCCCTTCTTTTTAATATTGCCATAGAACCTATGGCAATATATCTCCGAACAGAAATCTCAGGCATTAAATTAGGTTCGCAAGTCTGTGTTCTCTCATTATATGCCGACGATTTATTACTGTACTTCAAAAATACTAAAAGAAATATCCCTAAAGCTCTGGAAATACTAGAACAGTTTAGTCTAATCTCAGGCTATAAAGTGAATGCTCTTAAATCAGAGGTACTATGGGTACATAAACATAAGGAGAGCTTTAAGCAACATAATTTCAGAGAAGTGGAAAGTTTTAGATATTTAGGGATTCAATTGCACAGAGACCCTGAGTTATGGTATAAACTTAATTATACAGCTTTCTTTTCTAATATTATACATAGATTACATCGTTGGACTCTATTTCCACTTTCATTAACTGCCAAAATAATGCTTATTAAATCTATTCTCTTTCCTCAGTTATTATATATAATGAATAACTTACCGCTATTTATTCTCGATAAAGATATTAAGTTCTTCAACCGAGCGTGCGCGGATCTTATCTGGAATAAAGGTAGGCATATGCTCTCTATTAGAAAGCTCTCTCAATCTAAGGAATTTGGAGGCCTTGCATTCCCGGATATTAAGACATACAATATAGCTATACTTGCACGATTTGGAGTAGATTGGCTACTTTCCGCCGATTACCTAACAAATAGTAAAGCGGAGGAGGAGCTTATAAAGCCTTTCTCCCTTATAGCGGCCTTACATTGTCCCCATATGCGACTTCCCGGAAAAATTAAAACATTGGTCAGTATTTATAACATTGTTAAAGCGTGGCAGCAACTCTGTTTCCGATTAAAGATCAACTTCCACCTATCCAGTTTTCTTCCTATTAGAGGTAACCTGGAGTTTCAGCCGGGACTCCAATATACAATATATAATAGCTGGGCTAGTAAGGGCCTAACCTCAATAGTACAATTATTAGATGATGGATTTGGGGTGCGCACTTTCGAGAATATTGCTATACAGTATAATCTTCTGAATAAATCTTTTTATGCATATTTACAGATTCGCCACTTTATACAGGAAAAGCTGCAGATGGGGCCCTGGCCGGGGAAATATGATAGAGTTGGTGACTACATTAATTTATATAGTCAGGGGAATCATTCAATCTCGTTATTATACAAAATTCTGCTTGCAAAACAAGGCCAGTTAATTATGGAACAATGTTCAGCATACTTCTTCTTCTGTGAAAAGCACACTGGTCTAAAAGAGGCTGCGTCCGGGTGGTAAATTGCCATAGAACAAGCCACTGAGCTGTTGTTCGTTCCTGGCAGAGCGCTTCTCTCTTTGTATGCAAATTACTGGGCTAAACACTTTGACAAAATGGGTGATGAAACAATTAGTAAAAGCATTAAATGGGTGAGCGACGCACTCCTTCCCTTCTCCTGGAAGGAATCTCATCTAAAACTTCTCAATAACGCATATATCTCACCCAAAAGACTTGCTCGCTGATCATTAGATCATCAAGGACATTGCTATAAATGTCAATTTCCCTCAGCAAATTTATTTCACTGTTTCTGGTACTGTCCAAAAATAAACCAGCTATGGTGCAAAGTAAATTACTGGTTAAATAAGAGCACACAGGAGCACTTTTATTTTGATCTAAAAAATATTTTTTTTATGGTATCAGATTCAGTATCCCATAACCTTAGTAATACTATTATCTTAATAGTTAGGAATCTAATCTTGAAAAATTGGAAAAATAATAAACCCCCCCCCCCCCCCCTTTAGTCTATTCCTACAAGCGGTCAAAGCACAGATTATGTTTGAGCAATATAATGTCTGTAGCACATGTGAGAAGCAAATACAACAATTTTTTAACAAATGGTTGAAAATAATAAAGACCTATCCGCTCCCCACACAATATATACTCACCAAAGCATTTCAGAGATCTGCATACTTTGAAGGTCTAATTTTACGTAACATATTCCCTGTATCATGGTACTAACAACCTCTCGCAGAGGGTGGAGGGGACGGGGGGAGGGGAACGACGGAGCAGAGAGTATATTTATATATATTTTCTTTTCTTTTTTTTTCTCTTCTCTTCCTCTTCTTCTCTTTCTTTTTCTTTTTCTTCTGTATTCTAGGATCTATATACTGGAAAAGTATGTCAGCAAGATATCAAGAATTTGTAAATATACAGATGTTTGCTATATTTGTTAAGATATGTATAATTGTTTCCATCTATTGTTCATATCCTCTTTAAGCATGTATTTTGTTTTCTATTGCTGACTCTAAAATAAATGATTTAAAAAAAAAATATATATTACAAATCACATACATGTAACGACACAGAGGGTCTTCATACATGCACCCGATTACAAATTAGGTAATACAACTTAGCAGACAGAAAATTCTTTGTATAAGACTGGGGACATTCATCCTTGAACAACAAGATAACATAGGAATGTAAAAATGCTCTTAGCTGCATGGTTACGTTAGTAACGTGATAAGGATGTTACTCCCCAAAGAGTCTTATTATACAGGTAGGTGTGAAAAGTGTTTTTTTAGAGTCTCTAGACCCCAAGCCCACTTGGTAGCAGGACAGACACAAGGCTGCTTATTTCAAATATGACTACCTTTTTGAAATGAAGTCTCACTTCTATCTGTGTAATGGTGGGCTGACAGAATGCTGCCTATTTTTCTATGGGGAGGGAGTAAAGTATTGGTAATTGGTATCGGCGAGTACTTGGAAAAAAGTATCGGTACTCGGTTTAAAAAAAAAAAATGATATTGGTGCACCAAATATATATATATATATATATATATATATATATATATATATATATATATATATATATATATATATATATATATATATATATATATATATATATATATATATATATATATATATAATGTATGTTACGGGTAAAGTATGAAATCTGGGTAATCCTTGGATTACCCGGGTAAAACGGACATTATCCAAGCGGCTGTGGGTAAAGTCCGTTGTACTGTAATTCCTCCATCTACACTAATTTTTTTTGCCTCAACCTGGGGGGTTCAAGGAAGGCAGTGAACCTTGGGGTATTAGGCTTAGAAGGGGCTCTTTGCCCCCCTTGAACCCCCCAGGTGAAGGCAAAAAAGATAGTGAAGATGGGGGAACAGTGCATGCTATATATTTTTGATGTGGTGACTGGATGAAGCAAATTCACTCTGAGGGGATTTATGATCTTACATCAGGCATTTCCCACAGCCACTTGGGTAATGTCCGTTTTACCTGGGGTAATCCTAGGATTACCCAATATCTGACTTTACCCGCAACATATTTTCTACTCTTTCATATGCATAATATAATATGTTTTATTTTTATTTTTTAAAACAAACAAAAAAACAAAATATATGTTTATTTCTAAACAACATATTGATCATGTTTCATGATATATGTATATATGATAATTAAATGAAACTATTAAATTTTTCTGTCCATCCTTAATACAATTTTCTGTAAATAAAAACCAACAGACATAGATTCTCTGGGAGCATAACTGTGCTCATTCCCTTTTTTCATCAATGTTATGATTCCTTCAACCTTGCGTGTGAAAAGTTAATTTCTGAATATTTGTTTAGCTGTGTGCATCAGTATATTCTACTTTCTTTAAAAAAATCTATAAGTGAACTTAGCACTGTTATAGACAAACCTTTACTCTTAATTTTTCAAGACTCATTATCCTCAGGCATGGTACCCCAGGATTGGCGTAAAGCTGATGTGGTGCCACTCTTCAAAAAGGGAAGCAGGGATGATCCAGGAAGCTATAGACCAGTTAGTCTGACATCAATAGTGGGGAAGATATTTGAAGGGATTATAAGGGATTAATTATATTGATGAGCATATTCGTGTAAACAAGATTATGAGTTCTAATCAGCATGGCTTTAGGAGAAATAGATCATGTCAAACTAATCTAATTAGATTCTACGAGGAAGTAAGTAAAAATATAGATAAAGGGGAATCAGTTGATGTGATATACTTAGATTTTGCAAAGGCATTCGATACAGTGCCACATGAGAGATTAATGCACAAAATTAAGGGACTGGGAATAGCTGAAAATGTTAGCTCATGGATAAATAACTGGATAAAAGATAGGGAGCAACGAGTAGCAGTAAATGGATCATACTCAGATTGGACAAAGGTAATCAGTGGCGTCCCCCAGGGATCAGTACTGGGCCCTGTTCTTTTTAATATTTTTATAAATGACTTGGAGCAAGGATTAAATAGCGACATCTCTATTTTTGCAGATGATACTAAGTTAAGTAAGGTCATTAGGTCAGAGCAGGATGAACTCTCTTTGCAAAGGGATTTGCGAAAATTAGAACTATGGGCAAGTGAATGGAAAATGAGATTTAATACGGAAAAATGTAAGGTTCTACATTTTGGAAGTAAAAATAAGCAGGCTATGTATTTTTTAAATGGGACAAGACTTAGCCAAACACAGGAGGAAAGGGATTTGGGAGTAGTAATAGATAACAAGCTAAAAATGAGTGCACAATGCAGGGCAGCGGCTTCAAAGGCTAATAAGATACTAGCATGTATTAAAAGAGGCATTGATTCAAGGGAGGAAAGCATAATTCTGTCATTATATAAAGCCCTGGTAAGACCTCACCTTGAGTTTGGAGTGCAGTTCTGGGGACCGATTGCTAAAAAAGATATTGCAGAACTAGAAAAAGTTCAGAGAAGGGCCACAAAGCTAATAAGGGGATTGGAGAAATTAACCTATGAGGAGAGGCTAGCCAAACTGGGTCTGTTCTCTTTAGAAAAAAGGCGCTTGAGAGGTGACATGATTACTTTATATAAATATATTCAAGGCCCATATACAGAGATGGCAGAAGCTCTTTTTATTCCAAGAAAATTGGTTCTGACAAGAGGTCATAATTTAAGGTTGGAGGAAAGGAGATTTAATCTCCTGCAACGGAAACGTTTTTTCACTGTAAGAGCAATAAAATTGTGGAACTCATTACCAAAGGAGGTAGTGAATGCCAATACCATAGATACATTTAAAAATAGTCTGGATAAATTTCTGTATATAAACAAAATTCATGGATATGATTGCTAGTATTAAATGGGTCACATTTTAATGGGGTTATTTAAGCTTAACTGGAGCTTTTTGTAAGTATTTTAGATTTGTATAGGTTGAACTCGATGGACTTCAGTCTTTTTTCAACCTTATCTACTATGTTACTATGTTACTATGTTATTAACTCGATGAGCAATATGTTAATTTTCTATATTTTTTCAGACATCAATGTGAATTGTACACTTGATTCCAGAGCAAATGCAACACTGAGGGATTGTGCAGGATCTGATCAGGAGGTTTGTAATACTTTTTTGTTTAATTAAAGGGATATGAAACCCACATTTTTTTCTTTCATGATTCAGATAGAACAAGCAACTTTCTATTTTACCCCTATTATCAATATTTCTTCATTCTCTTGCTTAGGAGTGGACTCCTTATCTTAGATTCCTGCTTTTTCAAATAAAGATAGAAAGAAAACAAAGAAACATTGATAATAGGAGTAAATTAGAAAGTTCTGAAAGATCTGAATCATGAAAGAAAACAAATGGGTTTAGTATCCCTTCAATGTGAAAAGTTTCACATTGAAGGGATACTAAACCCATTTGTGTAATATGTCTGAATCATGAAAGAAAACAAATGCTCTATCTGAATCATGAAAGAAAACAAATGGGTTTAGTATCCCTTCAATGTGAAAAGTTTCACATTGAAGGGATACTAAACCCATTTGTGTAATATGTCTGTTTTGGTGTCTATTAAGAACCAGTATGCCTATTATGCCTGCCTATACGTGTATCTAAATTGCAAGATTCCTTAGTTTTTGTGGGTTATTTTTGCATAATCTCAGACATTATGGAATATTTTACATTATTTGTTTATTTTATATTTATTCAAATAAATATGTTCTACTATTAAAACAGAAACAAATGTTATTCATATACATATCTTATCAATATGTCCATATAAATTATTATATTGCCGCTAAGGAATAAATGCATAACTCAGTAAATGCACCATTAAACAGCAATGTATCTATCAATCTCTAATTACTGAATAAGGGCTCTTTTTCAGTGAGCCGTATAAAATGCTACCAAAGTTGCAGACAGCTAAAAGTAGATTATGGGGCCGACATCACTGAATCACTATGGGGCCAGATATCACCGAATGCCGACAGCATACGCTGTCGGCATTCAGCATTGCACACACAGTTCTAGTGAACTGCTTGCGCAGTGCCGCCCCCTTCAGATTCACGATTGGGCAGATTGCTGTATGCTGCCTCAGCAATAAATCCTGTTTCCGGCGAGCCTGAAGGCTCGCGCGGAATCAAGGGGAACAGAGGCCATTCGGCCCTTGTTAAATCGACCCCTATGACTCCATTTTAGTACTATGTTTCCATTTAAATATTTTGCGCATTGCGTGCAGTTGCTCTTTTCGTGTAGGTGTAAGTTCATTTAGTTTTAACTCTTCCATCTGACATTGAATTTCTTGAAAACCAAGTTAGTTGCTATGGTAACTCGACCTTACACTACAAAATGTACGTTTAACGTCTGGGACCTCTAAAGAGAAACAAAAACAAAGAAACCCTTATATATATATATATATATATATATATATATATATATATATATATATATATATATTTATTTTTTTTTATTTTTTTTAACTATAAGAAAATACTATTTTTATTATAATTATATTTTCCATTATATTTATTGCTGCCCTAGGCATCAGTCTAGTTTAAATTTGGTAGATATGTGCTTGCTTATATTTTTATATGTAAATACATACTGATATTTCTATAAGAACATAAGTGCAATTATTCCTATACATGTGATAAACAATAAATATTGTATATTACAATTTGTTTCTATATTGAAACACTTTAATTGCAAGTATTAAAGTTTCAATTAAAAATAGGTCTCAAAAAGTTTCTTTTTCCTCTTTTACACCTAGTTGAGTTGGGTGTAGTTGTCTTTCTAATGACACACCGAGTCCACGGATCATTATAATTACTATTGGGATATTCACTCCTGGCCTGCAGGAGGAGGCAAATAGCACCACAGCAAAGCTGTTAAATACTACTCCCCTTACCCACAACCCCCAGTCATTCTTTTTGCTTGTAGTGCATGGAGGTGGTAAAGTTAGGTGTCTGATTCTTCAATCAAGATTTTTTTATTTTAAACAAAGCAAGTTTGGTTTTGTTTTTTCCTTGGGGGTTTAGCTGTATTCCACGTCAGTCTCTTCAGTAGAGCTGTGGTGGCTTTTGAGCTTCTGAGAACTTGGGGGGCATAATCCCTTCTGTGCCTCTCAGGATGTGTTGCTGCCCTTTTTTGTGACAAATTGACTATGTAGGTTTACTTAGCCTTTTGTTTATTTCTACAGGCTCCTTGTTTGGATGATTTCCTCTCAAGCCTTGTGAACTGTCCTGCTGCCGGGCAGTTGGTACTAGAGGTAAGTGCTATTTTGTTGTTCTTCTGTTGGATCGCAGGAAAATAATTTTGGCACTTTTGAGATAGCCCTGCTTGTGCAGGTTATCTATTCTGGCAGTGTTTTTGACGTGGGGCACTGTGGAGGATATTTGGGAAATGGCTCTTAATTTTTATTTATTCAGCATTTTTGGTCCGTTTGTGTTTTATCACAGCAGTGTTTTTCTTTTTAATCAGTGCTGGAGACGTTTATGGTTTCTCCCGGCGGCTGTTTGTTTTAGTCTAATGCCGACCAGGAGGTGGTGAGACATGCCCTTGATGGGTGGTGTTTTTCTTTAGAGCAAGGTTTTGCTCATTTTCCTCCTCATTGCTACGGAGTTGCCGTAGTGTGCATTTCCTGTTTGTTGTGGTCTGTGTCTTACAGTGTGCGCAGACCGGGAGCAGTCTCTTTTTTTCTGTAGTAGTTTTCTGGTTGGAGGGGGTTTGGAAGGTTTGCACTTCAGCAAGAGTTCTGTTGTTGAGTTGTAGAGGTGCTGTGGGAAAGGTTTTTTAGAGATTTTTCATTTAAAGTTTAGCCTGCTTGTTTTTGACACGTTCGTTTAAAGGGACAGTAAACCTTTTTATTTGGGGCAGTTTTTTTAGTCAAATTTTATTTTTCTATTTAACTGTGTGTACAATGGACCAGGAGGACTTGCAGGCTGTGACCTGCAATTTATGTGTAGATGCTAATGTAGAGCCTACTATCCCTTTCTGTTCCTCTTGTATGGAGAGGAATATGCAGTACAGGGATAGACTCTTTGATACAGAGTCTTCATTTTCTAAGAAGACTGTTGTTTAGGAGCCTCCTGTTCAAGCTGTAGCTCAGCTTTCTCCCCTTTCCTCTCAGTCTCACTCCTCTTCACATGCAGTGCCCTGTGTGTCGTCTCAGGCTAGTTTTTCTTTACAGGATTTGTCTACTCATATATCCTCTGCTATATCTGATGCATTGTCTGCTTTTCCTGTGTTACAGGGTAAACTCAGAAGGACTTTTGACTCTGTTGCAGTTTTATCTAATGTTCCTTCTCATAGGACTAAAAAAGAAGATATTTCAGTAGCGTCTGAGGGTGAAATCTCAGACTCTGATAGTGTGTCTCCTTTGACTGATTCTGATGTGGTTTCTTTCAGATTTAAGTTGGAGCACCTCCGTTTGTTACTCAGGGAGGTTTTGACTACTTGGATGATTCTGATTCAATGGTCATAGTTACTCCCAAGAAGGCTAGTAAGCTTAATACATTTTTTGATATTCCTTCCATGACTGAAGTTTTTCCTGTCCCGCATAGGGTTTCAGAGATTATTTCTCGGGAATGGGAGAAGCCTGGTATTCCTTTTTTCCCTTCTCCTATTTTTAGGAAGATGTTTCCTATTGTGGATTCTTTTAAGGAATCTTGGCAGACAGTCCCTAAGGTTGAGGGAGCTATTTCCACTTTGGCCAAGAGGACCACTATTCCTATTGAGGATAGTTGTGCTTTTAAGGATCCCATGGATAAGAAGTTGGAGACTTTACTTAAGAGGATTAAATGGCAGCCTGTTGGGTGTGTTGCTACGCTTACCAGTGCGGCTGCATATTGGTTTGATGCATTGTCTGATTCTATTCTTCAGGAGACTTCTCTGGAAGAGATTCAGGATAGAATTAAGGCTTTAAAATTGGCCAATTCTTTTATTGCGGATGCCTCTTTACAGGTTGTTAAGTTGGGAGCAAAGATTTCTGGCTTTGCTGTTTTGACTCGCAGGGCTTTATGGTTACAGTTATGGTCTGCAGATGTATCATCTAAGTCTAAGCTTTTATCAATTCCTTACAAAAGGAAGGCTTTGTTTGGGCCTGATTTGGCTGAAATTATTTCTGATATTACTGGTGGGAAGGGACATTCTCTTCCTCAGGATAAGAGAAATAAACAGAAAGTTTGTCAGAGTAATTTTCGTTCCTTTCGCGAACTTCGCTGGTAAGTCTTCCTCTTCCTCCTCCAAGCAAGATCAATCCAGATCTTCTTGGAGATTTGAAGGATGCATATCTACATATTACTATTCACAAGGATAATCACAAGTTTCTGAGATTTGCTTTTCTAGACCAGCATTTTTTGTTTGTTGCTCTTCCCTTTGGTATTGCAACAGCTCCCAGGGTGTTTTAAAGGTCCTGGGTGCAGTATTGGCAGTTCTCAGACTGCAGGGAGTTGCGGTAGCTCCTTACTTGGACGATATTCTAGTTCAGGCTCCATCTCAACAAGCAAACTCCCACACAGAGTTGTTGTTGTCTTTTTTGTGCTCCCACGGTTGGAAGGTGAATTTAGGAAAAAGTTCCTTAATTCCGGCTACAAGAGTGGTATTCTTGGGAACCATTATAGATTCTCTGGAAATTTTTGACAGAAGCAATGAAGTCAAAATGTCTGGCTCTTCAGTCATCTCCTCAGCCGTGGGTGGTCCAGTGTATGGAGGTTATTGGTCTGATGGTTTCGGTCATGGACATCATTCCGTTTGCTCAGTTTCATCTCAGACCTCTGAAGTTATGCGTGCTGAGACAGAGGAACAGGGATTATATGGACCTGTCTCTGAAGATTGTTCTAGATCAGGCTGCAAGAGATTCTCTTCCGTGGTGATTGTCTCTGGATCGTCTTTCCCAGGGAACCTGTTTTCGCAAGCCTACCTGGGTGTCATGATCCAGTGTACATGCGCTCAGGAAACAGACCCTCAGGGCAGTGGTAGGGATTTGAAGACACCGACCCCTGACCCGGGGAAGAGTATCCTGGACGTGGATAGATGATATTCTGTGATTCATATTTGCTAGAAGTTATTGTAGAAGAAATGGAGAGTGCAACATTTGTATACAATATATTCTGACTTCACTGTGACTTATAGTTAGTTAATAGAAGTAGCTTCAGGATTCAATGAGAGAAAAATATAGCAATGTGGAATGTTCAGACTTCAGAGTAAACTGGTAGAAGATTGACACTTAGATGCAAACTAAGGTTTGTTGCAGGTTCACAGTACATAATATTATATAAAGCTGTACGTCAGAGTTAAGCACAGCTGCACAGGTATTTAGACAAGCTGCAAGTTTAGGCATTAATTACTGTTTGTGCATATATATGCAAACTTGGTTTGTTGCAGGTTCACAGTACATAATATTATAAAGAGCTGTATGTCAGTAATTAGCAGAGCAGCACAGGTGAAAGTTAAGTTTAAGGCATCAATTACTGTTTGAACATATATTGGAGAATCACATGAAAGCTTTTAACTGAACATAAAGATGCAGAGTTCTGAATAGCAGCAGGATATTTCAGCAATGACAACTTGTAGCAGAGAAATAGTTATAAAGTTCTGAGTAAGATGCTGTTGTAATTAGAGAGTGATGGTAACCAAAAGTATGCTTGATTTATAATAAAGTTCAGAGTTTATTAAGAAGCAGTGTCCAGGAAACAGAAATGGAATTATTTGGATACCTGCGATTTGATGATTTTAAGCATTGGTAATAGAAAATGCTGTAGGTTGAAATAGTTGGTAAAATTCATGCAGGAAACAGTCACAGACCTCTGTTGTTCAGGATCACAACTTCAATGTTAATGCCCAGCACATTAGACCTGAGAAGGCTTAAAAAGAGGCTGAGGTAATCAGGTGCATGAATGATTAATCAGGCAGGCAGGCAAGCTGAATGTGAATACTGCCCAAATGCAGCAGTTAGAGAAGGAAGTCTTAAAGGGATAGTGACATTAGGCTGAGATATGTTACACTGGGTGATTGTGAGCACGGATGCCAGTCTGCTGGGTTGGGGAGCTGTCTGGGGTTCTCTGAAGGCTCAGGGTTGGTGGACCAGGGAAGAATTGGTTCTTCCTATAAATGTCTTAGAATTGAGGGCAATTTTCAATATTCTCCTAGCCTGGCCTCAATTGGCTTCAACCCAGTTTATCAGATTTCAGTCAGACAATATGTCTGTGGCTTACATCAATCATCAGGGGGGAACTCAGAGTTCCTTGGTGATGAAGGAGGTAGCCAGAATCATTCAGTGGGCAGAGGCTCACAATTGTTGTCTGTCGGCGATCCACATTCCAGGGGTGGACAATTGGGAAGCAGATTTTCTGAGCAGGCAGTCTTTCATCTGGGGTAGTGGGAACTTCATCCGGAGGTGATTTCCAGTTTGATTCTCAAGTGGGGTCAACCGGAGTTGGATCTTATGGCATCTCATCACAATGCCAAGCTTCCAAAGTACGGTTCAAGGTCAAGGGATCCTCAAGCGGTTCTAATAGATGCTCTAGCAGCTCCTTGGAAATTCAGTCTGGCATACGTGTTTCCTCCGTTTGCCCTTCTTCCTCGAGTTATTTCTTGGATCTGACAGGAGAGGACATTGGTAATTCTCATTGCACCGGCGTGGCCTCGCAGGATCTGGTATGCAGATCTGGTGGAGATATCATCCTTTCCACCTTGGAGTCTTCCGTTGAGGAAGGACCTTCTACTTCAGGGTCCCTTCCTTCATCCAAATCTCATTTCTCTGAAGCTGACTGCTTGCAGATTGAACGCTTGATTCTATCTAAGCGTGGTTTTTTGGAGTCAGTTATTGAGACCATGGGGTCTAGTTATCAAGCCATCAACCTCAAATACGCTGGAATTCCGCAGCGTATTTGTGGCGAGGCTGATTCGCCTTAGTTATCAAAGGCTAGAGACCGGCAAAAGTAGAATTTTGTGACGTAAACTTCGATCCGCCGGACTCAGTCCGACACAGATCGATTCTTACGTCACTCCAGATGTTCCGCACACAAGTACGGCACAATCTGACTACTTTTGCTAGTTATCAAAAAACTAGCAGGTACGCTCAGCACTTTTCCGGCCCAGCGTACCTGGTTTTCAAACCGCCACCCTGGAGGTGGCAGATCCCATAGGAATCAATGGGAGTCTGACCATAGCGAAAGTACAAGTTCGCTGCTGCCAGACATCCCATTGATTCCTATGGGAGCTGTCTGCACCTAACACCCTATAACATGTACCCCGAGTCTAAACACCACTAATCTGTACCCCCTACACCGCTGCAACTAAATAAAGTTATTACCCCCTAAACCACCACTCCCGGAGCCCACCGCAAGCTACTCTATACATATTAACCCCTAAACCGCCGCTCCCGGAGCCCACCGCAACTATAATATATGTATTAACCCCTAAACCGCCGCTCCCGGAGCCCACCGCAAATATAATATATGTATTAACCCCTAAATCGCTGCTCCCGGAGCCCACCGCAACTATAATATATGTATTAACCCCTAAACCGCCACTCCCAGACCCTTCCACAACCTATATTAAATTTATTAACCCCTAATCTGCCCCCCTACACCGTCGCCACCTATAATAAATTTATTAACCCCTATCCTGCCCCCCACTACACCGCCGCCACTGTAATAAAATTATTAACCCCTAAACCTGTCTAACACTAACCCTAACACCCCCCTAACTTAAATATTAATTAAATAAATCTAAATAATATTTCTATTATTAACTAAATTAATCCTATTTAAAACTAAATACTTAACTTTAAAATAAACCCTAATATAGCTACAATATAAATAATAATTATATTGTAGCTATCTTAGGATTTATTTTTATTTTACAGGCATCTTTCAATTTATTTTAACTAGGTACAATAGCTATTAAATAGTTATTAACTATTTAATAGCTTACCTAGCTAAAATAAAGAGAAATTTACCTGTAAAATAAAAACTAACCTAAGTTACAATTACACCTAACACTACACTATACTTTAATAAATGATTGCTATTTAAAACTAAATACTTACCTGTAAAATAAACCCTAAGATAGCTACAATGTTATTAATAATTACATTGTAGCTATTTTAGGAATTATATTTATTTTACAGGTAACTTTGTATTTATTTTAGCTAGTTAGAATAGTTATTAAATATTTATTAACTATTTAATAACTACCTAGCTAAAAGAAATACAAAATTACCTGTAAAATAAATCCTAACCTAAGTTACAATTAAACCTAACACTACACTATCATTAAATAAATTAACTACAAATAACTACAATTAAATACAATTACATAAACTAACTAAAGTACAAAAAAAAAAGCTGTTACAAAAAATAAAAAAAATAGGTTACAAACATTTAAAAAATATTATAACAATTTTAAGCTACTTACACCTAATCTAAGCCCCCTAATAAAATAACAAGCCCCCCAAAATAAAAAAATGCCTTACCCTGTTCTAAATTAAAAAAGTTCAAAGCTCTTTTACCTTACCAGCCCTTAAAAGGGCCATTTGTGGGGCATGCCCCAAAGAATTCAGCTCTTTTGCCTGTAAAAGAAAAATACAACCCCCCCAACATTAAAACCCCCCACCCACATACCCCTAATCTAACCCAAACCCCCCTTAAAATAACCTAACACTAATCCCCTGAAGATCATCCTACCTTGAGTCGTCTTCACTCAGCCGAGCAGCGATGGAACCGAAGAGGAGACCCGGAGCGGCAGAAGTTATCCTCCAAGCGGCGCTGAAGAAATCTTCCATCCGATGAAGTGATCCTCCAAGCGGTGCTGAAGAAGTCTTCCATCCGGGCGATGTCATCTTCCAAGAGGCGCTGAAGAAGTCTTCTATCCGGGCGATGTCATCTTCCAAGCGGGGTCTTCAATCTTCATCCCGCCGACGCGGAACATCCTTCTTTCCCGACAGACTACCGACGAATGAAGGCTCCTTTAAGGGACATCATCCAAGATGGCGTCCCTTCAATTCCGATTGGCTGATAGGATTCTATCAGCCATTCGGAATTAAGGTAGGAAAAATCTGATTGGCTCAGATTTTCCAGGAGTCTGGACATCCAGGAGTCCAGACATCCATCTTCATCCAGGCGGCGAGAAGTCTTCATTCCGGCGGCGACACCTTCATCCATCTCAGGGACATAGTCTATCTTCATCCTGGTGGTGGGGAGCTGAGCTATCCTGGAAGACATCCTGCATGGAGCGTCCTCTTCATACAGTCACTGCCGTACACTAACGTTGAATGCAAGGTTTCAAAATTGGCGTACCTTGCAATCCTATTGACTGATTTGATTCTTCAAATTCAAATCAGTCAATAGGATGAGAGCTTCTGAAATCCTATTGACTGTTCAAAACAGCCAATAGGATGAGAGCTACTGAAATCCTATTGGCTGATTTGAACAGCCAATAGGATTTCAGAAGCTTTCATCCTATTGGCTGATTTGAATTTGAAGAATCAAATCGGCTAATAGGAATGCAAGGTAAGCCATTTTAAAACAGGTACCTTGCATTCAACATCAGTGTACGGTGGTGACCGTATGAAGAAGATGCTCCACGCAGGATGTCATCGCCGGTCCAGGGTGGCTCCGCTCCGCGCCGCCTGGATGAAGATAGAAGACGCCCCTGCAATGGATGAAGCCACCTGCATAAAGACTTCTTGCCACCTGGATGGGGATGAATGTCCGGACTTAAGGAACCGTGAGTAGATATTCTGGGGTTAGTTTTAGGTATTTTTTTTATTTTTTGGGGTGTTTATTTTCAGATTAGGACTTTGGGCAAATTGTAAAAGAGCAATTTTATGCAACTTTCTATTTTACCCCTATTAATTTTTCTTCATTCTCTTGCTAAGGAGTCGGCTCCTTATCTTAGATTCCTGCTTTTTCAAATAAAGATAGCAAGAAAATGAAGAAACATTGATGATAGGAGTAAATTAGAAAGTTGCTTAATATTGCATGCTCTATCTGAATCATGAAAGAAAAAAATTGGGTTCAGTATCCCTTTAATGTGGAACTTGTTTAATATGTCTGTTTTGGTGTCTATAAGAACCAGTATGCCTATTATGCCTGCCTATACGTGTATCTATATTGCAAGATTCCTTAGTTTTTGTGGGTTATTTTTGCATAATCTCAGACATTATGGAATATTTTACATTATTTGTTTATTTTATATTTATTCATTATACCATTAAAACAGAAACAAATGTTATTCATATACATAGCTTATCAATATGTCCACATAAATTATTATATTGATGCTAAGGAATAAATGCATAATTCAGTAAATGCACCATTAAACAGCAATGTATCTATCAATCTCTAATTACTGAATAAGGGCTTGTTTCCAGTGAGCCGTACAAATTGCTACCAAAGTTGCAGACAGCTAAAAGTAGATTATGGAACCGATTCAACAATACCTGGCGGACATGATACGCTGCAGCGTATCATGTCCACTAAACATCGCTGAACGTGCACAGCATACGCTGTTGACATTCAGCATTGCACAAGCAGTTCTAGTAAATTGCTTGTGCAATGATGCCCCCTGCAGATTCAAGATCAGATGGATTGCTGTACGCCGCCTCAGAGGTGGTGTATGAGATAAGGAGCAGCTGTCTTAAGACCACAAATTAAAAAACAAACTAATCCTACGAAAAATGTAAAAAAAAATCTAACATAAAAAAAAAATACTAAAATTATGAAAATAAAAAACACTAAGATCACAAAAAATAATAAATTAAATTATCAAAAATAAAAACAATTACACCTAATCTAATAGCCCTATAAAACCAAAAAAAGCCCCCCAAAATAAAAACACCCCCTAACCTAACAATAAACTACCAATAGCACTTAAAATGGCCTTTTGTAGGGCATTGCCCTAGGTTAAACAGCTCTTTTACCTGTAAAAAAATACAAATCCCCCCAACAGTAACCCCCCCTCCCAATCAACCCCCCAAAATATAAAACCTAATTTTAAAAAGAATCCTAAGCTACCAATTGCCCCTAAAGGGATATTTGTATGGGCATTGCCCTTAAAAAGGCAGTCAGCTCTTTTACAATTGCCCAAAGCCCTAATCTAAAAAAAAACTATAAAATCTACTCACAATTCCTGTATTCAAGGCGGTGAGATGTCTTCATCCAGTCGGAGACACCTTCATCTATCTCAGGGACATTTTCTATTTTCATTCCGGCGACATGGAGTGGAGCTATCCTGGAAGACATCCTGCGTGGAGCATCCTCTTCATACGGTCACCGCCGTACACTGAAGTTGAATATAAGGTAGTCGTTTCAAAATGGCGTACCTTGCAATCCTATTGGCTGTTTTGATTCTTCAAATTCAAATCAGTCAATAGGATGAGAGCTACTGAAATCCTATTGGCTATTTTGAACAGCCAATAGGATTTCAGAAGCTCTCATCCTATTGGCTGATTTGAATTTAAAGAATCAAATCAGCCAAAAGGAATGCAAGGTCTGCCATTTTAAAACAGGTACCTTGCATTCAACATCCTCTGCGCAGGATGTCATTGCTGGTCCAGGATGGCTCCGCTCTGCGCCGCCGGGATGAAGATAGAATACACCCCTGCAATGGATGAAGATGTCGTCGCCTGGATGAAGACTTCTCGCCACCTGCATGAAGATTTCTCACTGCCTGTAGGGAGATGGATGTCCGGACTTCAGGAACCGTGAGTAGATATTCTGGGGTTAGTGTCAGGTATTTTTTTTTATTTTTTGGGGTGTTTTTTTTTCAAGATTAGGGCTTTGGGCAAATTGTAAAAGAGCTGAATGCCCTTTTAAGGACAGTGAAAACGAGATGAATGCCCTTTTTAAGGGCAATGCCCATACAAATGCCCCTTTAGGGGCAATGGGTAGCTCAGGTTTTTTTTACAGTTATGTTTTTAATTTTGGGGGGTTGGTTGTGTCGTGGGTTTTACTGTTGGGGGACTTTGTATTTTTTTACAGGTAAAAAAACTTTTTTGTAATTTAGTGTTTATTATTTTTGTAATTTTATATTTTTTCGTAGTGTTAGGTTTTTTAAATTTGTAATTTTTATTTTTTTAATAGGTAGTTTTTTTATTTTATTAGAATAGTAAGGTTAATTTATAGTTTAAAGTTAGTTTTTTTTTTTATTTCACAAGTAAGTTTTTATTTATTTTAAGATAGTTATAATGTAATTTAAAGTTAGTGGGGGTGTTAGGTTTAGGGGTAAATAGTTTAATTTAGTTTTTTGTGATGTGGGGGAGCCGGCGGGTTAGGGGTTAATAGGTTTAGTTAGGTGTCAAGGAGCAGAGGATTAGTGGTTAATAACTTTTATTTAGATGTCGGAATTGTCGGGGAGCGGAGGATTAGGGGTTAATAACTTTTATTTTGTGTGGCTGATGTCGGGAGCGGTGGATTAGGGGTTAATAACTTTATTATAGTGGCGGCGATGTCAGGGAGCGGCGGATTAGGGGGGTTTAGACTAGGGGTTTATGTTAGGGTGTTAGGTTTAAATGTATCTTTCTTTTCCCCATAGACATCGATGGGGTTGTGTTACGGCGCTCGCCATTCTGCACTTCAGGTGTTAGGTTTTTTCTAACACTTTCTCCCCATTGATGTCTATGGGGGAAAGCATGCATGAGCATGTCAACTAAGCCCTCAACGTTTGTGCGGTATGGAGTTTAACGCACAGCAGAAGGAGGCTTTTTAGTAACGCGTAATGGCAGCACTGTGGAGAGTGAAATAACGCAACTTTTTTGGCGTTAGTTTCGCACCCTGTTTAGCGCAAAACTCGTAATCTAGAAGAATGTTACTCATTCAAGACTAAGGGGTATTAATGATCTTGCTACCATAGTGCAGCTGCTCTCTATACAACAAGGGAATCACAATACCAGGTTCCCTGTAACCTCCTAAATGGAGGTTACAGGGAAGTTGGTGGCTATGGGGGGATCCAACACTGGAGTATATGTATAATAAAAAAATTAATAAAAAAAAAATGCCTTTTATTTTAGTACTGGCAGACTTTCTGCCAGTACTTAAGATGGCGGTGGCAATTGTGAGGTGGGGGAGGGAAAAGAGCTGTTTGAGGGGGGAACAGCTAATAGAATGCAAGCTCAATCTGATTGGCTGATTGGATCATTCAATCTGATTGAATTTGAATCGGATTAGCTGATTCAATCAGCCAATCAGATTTTTCCTACCTTAATTCCGATTGGCTGATATAATCCTATCAGCAAATCGGAATTCGAGGGACGCCATCTTGGATGACGTCCCTTAAAGGAACCTTCATTCGTCGTCTGGTCATCGGGAGAAGAGTATGTTCCGCGCCGGAGGTCTTGAAGATGGAGCCGCTCCTCATCGGATGGATGAAGATAGAAGATGCCGCTTGGATGAAGATGTTTGCCGGTCCGGATCTCCTCTTCTTGCCGGATAGGATGAAGACTTCGGAGCCTCTTCTGGACCTCTTCTTGCTGGATAGGATGAAGACTTCGGACCCTCTTCTGGACGGGTGATACCCGGCGTGGTGAAGATAAGGTAAGAAGATCTTCAGGGGCTTAGTGTTAGGTTTTTTAAGGGGGGTTTGGGTTAGATTAGGGGTATGTGGGTGGTGGGTTGTAAGGTGGGGGGGTATTGTAGGTTTTTTTACAGGCAAAAGAGCTGTTTTCTTTGGGGCATGGCCCGCAAAAGGCCCTTTTAAGGGCTGGTAAGGTAAAAGAGCTGTTTAATTTTTATTTTAGAATAGGGTAGGGCATTTTTTTATTTTGGGGGGCTTTGTTATTTTTTTAGGGGGCTTAAAGTAGGTGTAATTAGTTTAAAATTCTTGTAATCTTTTTTTATTTTTTGTAATTTAGTGTTTGTTTTTTTGTAATTTAGTGTTGTTTTTTTTGTAATTTAGTTTAGTTGATTTAATTGTAGATAATTGTAGGTAGTTTATTTAATTTATTGATAGTGTAGTGTTAGGTTTAATTGCAACTTAGGTTAGGATTTATTTTACGGGTAATTTTGTAATTATTTTAACTAGGTAGCTATTAAATAGTTATTAACTATTTAATAGCTATTGTACCTAGTTAAAATAAATACAAAGTTGCCTGTAAAATAAATATTAATCCTAAAATAGCTACAATATAATTATTATTTATATTGTAGCTATATTAGGGTTTATTTCACAGGTAAGTATTTAGCTTTAAATAGGATTAATTTATTTAATAAGGTTTATTTTATTTCGTTAGATTTAAATTATATTTTAATTAGGGGGGTGTTAGTGTTAGGGTTAGGGTTAGCTTTAGGGGTTAATACATTTATTAGAGTAGCGGCGAGGTCCGGTCGGCAGATTAGGGGTTAATACTTGAAGTTAGGTGTTGGCGATGTTAGGGAGGGCAGATTAGGGGTTAATACTATTTATTATAGGGTTTTTGAGTTGGGAGTGAGGCGGATTAGGGGTTAATACATTTATTATAGTAGAGGTGAGGTCCAGTCGGCAGATTAGGGGTTAATAAGTGTAAGTAGGTAGCGGCGACGTTGGGGGGGCAGATTAGGGGGTAATAAATATAATATAGGGGTCGGCGATGGTAGGGGCAGCAGATTAGGGGTACATAGGGATAATGTAGGTTGCGGCGGTGTGCGGTTGGCAGATTAGGGGTTAAAAAAAATTTGATTTGGTTCGATCCGAATCTCCGAATTTCCGAACCGAACCGAATTGCACATGCCTAATTCCCAGTCTATTGCACGATGTGGGGGGCCTCGGTTTAGGGGTACATAGGTAGTTTATGGGTGTTAGTGTACTTTAGAGCACAGTAGTTAAGAGCTTTATGAACTGGCGTAAGCCCATAAAACTCTTAACTCCTGACTTTTTCCTGCGGCTGGAGTCTTGTCATTAGAGTTCTATGCTCACTTCAGCCAAGACTCTAAATACCAGCGTTAGAAAGATCCAATTGAAAAGATAGGATACGCAATTGACGTAAGGGGATCTGCGGTATGGAAAAGTTGTGGCTGAAAAGTGAGCATTAGACCCTTACCTACAAGACTCCCTACAAGACCTATTAGACCCCCCTAACGCTGGTTTTGACGGCTAATGCAGAACTCTAAATCTAGGCGGTAGTATTATGCTGTCACCTGGTCTGTCAGAATTAATTATGTTCTGTGGCAATTGCATAAAATAAACAAAAATGGTCGTAGCCTAACAAAAAGTTACCATGCACAGTACAAGCTCGCCCCTATTTGTAGCTAAGCGTGCAGAGTTCACTTGCTCTAAACTGTTATACAAAGGGCTATATTTATCAAGCCCTTTTCTCCACTTTGACTGCAGGTTCCCATAAGTGAACCTGCAGTCACGATTTATCAAGCAGCGGTCATCAGACTGCTGCTTTTATACCCTCTTCTCCACCTCTTGGGTGGAGAATTTCAATCTCCCTGGTCTCTTCCAGATTGCTGCTCGTCAGAGGAGAGCTCGAGCAGAAAGGGGCAAATATGTACGCCCCTGTCTGCCATGGCTTGATAAATTGAGCTCAAAGTGTTCCTATTGAGCACATGCAAAGCAGTCTACAGGTTGCAGAGTTCAAATTTGTACTCCCTAATGCAGTCCATCTTGCGTTTCCTAGCAACCAAGAACGTGTGGCCGAACAAGCCAAATAATAGCTAGAACTTCTACTGTATAGAGTTTACAATGAGCTCAAAACAAATCAACAAGAAAGAGTCTGCAAATTGGCTCAGGGAGGATAATCTACAAAAGAGTAATCTACAAAGATAGAAGAAGACAGATGCGCCACATGGCCCAATATTTTTTGGTCCAAAAATATATTGAGATGTGCAAAGATTGAACTCACATTTGTTATAGCACCTCAGTTAGTGCTATAGAGGCAGTCTGGGATCTCTAACAGTCACCCAGGGGACCAAACTCCGGTAGTAGTGTGTTGTCTGTATCAAATGACAAAAGAAACAAAGTGCCTATATGGCCTAGTATTGTCTTAGCAAAGATAGCAGGATATTAAGATAAGATGGTACTCACAATAGTTGTAGCATCTCCTTTGATGCTATAGAGGCAGGATGGGATCAATATGGTCACCCACCAGACTTAACCAAAGGCTCACTGGATACAGATGAAGGTAGAACCACCATTCGTCAGGAATACCAGGAAAAGGTGTGCCCTCTCACACAGAGGGATAGCAGGCCAGCAAACAAAGAATAGCAAGTGTTCCAGATATGTATAAAAGTTTTATTAAAATCATAAAAACAGGGCAACGCGTTTCTCAGCTCTAAGCTGTTTCATCAGGCTTCATAAAAACATTTGAGAACACTTGCTTTATATACACTTTAGATCTAATTAGTCTAAATCAAAATCACATGGTAATGGGAGGAGTCTAAAAGGCAAAAGAGCCCTATTGGCCCATTTTGTTGCAAAAAATGTAACACACCCATTGTCAGATATATGAGTAATTAGATAAACAAACCTAATCCAATAATAATATATTCAGATATTAAGCTGACATATAACTTAATAGCAGTTTGTTTACAAAGATCAACAGCAATCAATATAAATCAACAAAATCCATCTCAGGATATATATATAAAAAACTGTAAACTTGCATGTCACTAATGACTAGCATGTGTGATATTATTTAACAACATGTATGATATTATTTAACAGTAGTAGTCTAAAACAATTCATACTCAGATGAATGTGTACAAATAAAAAATGCACCAAGATTGTATATGGCCATAATGTGTGATCACTTCTACATATGCGAGAGGCCTCTAAGGCATACGAGTTTATCCCCCACAAATATATACCCACAATAGTAATTGGTACAAATTATTATTTCATCTGAATGAGCAAAATGTAGCCCACCTTAATAGATCATACAATTTTTGAATAATGTAACGTTTACTTACAGCGTAATTAGTTTGCTACATTGAAGCTAAAAAGTTGGCGTGTATACATGCTCATTGCGCATGTCTTAGGAGGACCTGTCTATTGGATCAAATTCACTTTAATGATTAGCGTAAGTAATGAGACTTAGGGGAATGCAAGTTGAAAATGGAACTTGTCAAATAGTATCAAACTATCAATCATTCAGGCAAAGTCATTTTATGATCGCTTAGAACTAAGTTACACTAGTATGCCCGATGTGGAGTATGAGTCAGAGGTTTATTATCCAATGACAACTAGCCTATTTCAGTCACACCCATTAGCTCTTACGTTTGACACAGGGATTGGATGCAAGTGTTTATTGTCAGAACATCACAGTACATAGTGGGGCGGATCTGAGTGGTCCCAGCCCAAATTAGTATGCGCTTATCCTCAATGCTAGGCAATACGTAACAATATGTTGATAGGGGGCGTGTTGCTATTACAAATGTCATTCGTGACACATTGACAGTGTGTAAACATCCTACGAGTGAATAATACCAACTGATTGGTCTTTATAGTGGCCAGAGGGACTAAATAATTAAATAATTCATATATATAAGCCACATAGTTCTATACATACATGTATCAGAGTGACTGTATATAAAAAATGAGTGATAATAAATAAAATATAATCGATTGAGACAAATTAATCTCTATGTAATATGTTATAGAGTGATCACTATGTGTGTGTCCAATTGGTATGAACATATATGGTTTAGAATCAATTGATTCCTTACTCTAAGATGATATAGAATTAATTAATGCCTTATTCTAAGGAGATATACTCATCAATATTTTATATGTATATTATTTATATTCACTTGTGAGGACATACACACTATCTTCGCAAATATGTTTGGTAGACTAGAGTGGAGAGGAAGTGTTATATTTGACTATAAGACATTCAAAGAAACATAAGTGTATAGTGCTGAGGTGCTAAGTGTGTGAATAATAACAGATAGTATATTACTAACATCTACGAAATAGTTATTGTTTAATTTTAATCTTTAAGATATATATAATGGACCTAATATCAGAATAGATATATAAATATATATTGGGGAACCTTGGATATTTTATATCTAGCTGATACCAGTAGAGTATAGTGAATAACTGTAAAATGACCTAAAAGTGGTATAAGAAAGTGAATGTGAAGCTAATATATATATATATATATATATATAAAACTTTTGTGTAAGGTGGATATGATGTACTGCTTTCCTGATGATTATATAAGAAACAGCTGGTGCTGTGTCAATTGGATAGGAGAAAATAATGTGATGTATATAATCTGTGTGATACATATAAGCCCAAACAATATGTGTTTGGGAGTGTGCAGTCACGTGTGACAATAAAGGTAGTGATAGGACTACAAAGTGGTAACATAATTAGGTATATGGGCTCTATTCAAGAGTCTGTAATTCTAACTCCATAAATAATGTTGACCAGTAGAATATATAATGTACTGCTTGCCTGATAATTATATAGGATACAACTGGTGCTGTATCAGTAGGGTAGAAGAGAGAGATGTGATGTCTGCAATCTATATAATACATATAAGCCCAGACATAATGTGTTTGGGAGTGTACAGTCTCGTGTGACAATGGAAGTGATGCTGAGGGTACTAAATGACAACATATTAAGTGTATGGGCTCTATTCAAGAGTCTGTGATTCTAACTCCATAATATATAATATAATATTAAACAGTAAAATATATCTCATAAATCAAAAGCAGCTAGATCAACGCACTCATTAAGGCCATCAGGGGCTAATGTGTGTAATTTGTGAATCCAAAAGGTTTCTCTACGGCGCAAAGTCAACATGGGGTTGTGACTATTCTGAGATATCTGTTCAATGGGTAATATGGATAGTGATTTTGAACTACCTTTATGCGCATATGCGCAGTGTCTAGATAAGCTATGTTTCAGAAATTTCCTTTTAATGTTATATACATGTTCACTCCAACGTTTTCTAATGATGCGGCCCGTGCGGCCCACATATTGGACCCCACAGTCACAACTAATCAAATATACAACATACGTAGATTCACATGACATCCTTTTTGTGATTTTGAATACTTCACCTGTTTGATTAGAGGAAAAAGAGTTAGTTCCACTTTTAACTAAAAAAAGAAGCAGAATGCTGCTATGATAAAACGTTCATTTTATTGGATATTATAAAACTTGATGCAAACATGCAGTAACAAGTGCTTAAAACAGCTGTTCATGTCATAAACAGGCCAATCTGACGCGTTTCGGCTGTTTCACCTTATTCATAGACTCAATATTCTGAATTTACCTGTGGAGCCCCCTCACAATCTCATTGGTTGCCTGTAGACATGAATAAACTCTCTCCTCCCCTTTAGCTCGTCCGTCATTGATTGTGTGTATTCCCATTTTCTACATATCCTCCCTATCTATTCGACTACAAGTGATGAATATAATGATACTATGACAGAATCAGTTCACTTTTATTGACATACATGACTAGTGACAAAAATATATTTAATTCAGCTGTCTATGTGTGTGTGCACAAACCGGGGTCACGCCTCCTGTACTTAGGCTACTAAGGCTGTAAAAAGTCTACGCTGTGGACTAAATGCTACTTCACGCAAAGTGTCCACTTACCCCCCTTGAAATACACACACACTCACACAGATCTCTTTGAAAGTATCTATTCATCGATCACATTCTAGAACATCATCTACTCATACTCATTATTTCAATAGCCATTGTCATCATAGAATACCACCGTGTCTCACTCTCATGATCTTGTTTGTCTACCAATGACTACTGTCTGAACTATGTATGTCAGTTCCATGTGCTATACTTAATTTATTAAACCATTTCACTTAATCATGATTGATATTTAGGCTATATTTGCCAACATCAATACTGCAGTTTATTCAGGTATCTTAAATAGTATAATTTATCTACCCTCTGTGCTCAACTACACAATTTCTGTGGGGATCAACTATGATGCCTGCTGAATGTTTAAAAAAGTAGCATTTAGTCCACAGTGTAGACTTTTTACAGCCTTAGTACCCTAAGTACAGGAGGCGTGACCCCGGTTTGTGCACACACACATAGACAGATGAATTAAATATATTTTTGTCACTAGTCATGTATGTCAATAAAAGTGAACTGATTCTGTCATAGTATCATTATATTCATCACTTGTAGTCGAATAGATAGGGAGGATATGTAGAAAATGGGAGTACACACAATCAATGACGGATGAGCTAAAGGGGAGGAGAGAGTTTATTCATGTCTACAGGCAACCAATGAGATTGTGAGGGGGCTTATATAGCTCCACAGGTAAATTCAGAATATTGAGTCTATGAATAAGGCGAAACAGCCGAAACGCGTCAGACTGGCCTGTTTATGACATGAACAGCTGTTTTAAGCACTTGTTACTAAAAGTCTACGCTGTGGACTAAATGCTACTTCACGCAAAGTGTCCACTTACCCCCCTTGAAATACACACACACTCACACAGATCTCTTTGAAAGTATCTATTCATCGATCACATTCTAGAACATCATCTACTCATACTCATTATTTCAATAGCCATTGTCATCATAGAATACCACCGTGTCTCACTCTCATGATCTTGTTTGTCTACCAATGACTACTGTCTGAACTATGTATGTCAGTTCCATGTGCTATACTTAATTTATTAAACCATTTCACTTAATCATGATTGATATTTAGGCTATATTTGCCAACATCAATACTGCAGTTTATTCAGGTATCTTAAATAGTATAATTTATCTACCCTCTGTGCTCAACTACACAATTTCTGTGGGGATCAACTATGATGCCTGCTGAATGTTTAAAAAAGTAGCATTTAGTCCACAGTGTAGACTTTTTACAGCCTTAGTACCCTAAGTACAGGAGGCGTGACCCCGGTTTGTGCACACACACATAGACAGATGAATTAAATATATTTTTGTCACTAGTCATGTATGTCAATAAAAGTGAACTGATTCTGTCATAGTATCATTATATTCATCACTTGTAGTCGAATAGATAGGGAGGATATGTAGAAAATGGGAGTACACACAATCAATGACGGATGAGCTAAAGGGGAGGAGAGAGTTTATTCATGTCTACAGGCAACCAATGAGATTGTGAGGGGGCTTATATAGCTCCACAGGTAAATTCAGAATATTGAGTCTATGAATAAGGCGAAACAGCCGAAACGCGTCAGACTGGCCTGTTTATGACATGAACAGCTGTTTTAAGCACTTGTTACTGCATGTTTGCATCAAGTTTTATAATATCCAATAAAATGAACGTTTTATCATAGCAGCATTCTGCTTCTTTTTGTACTACTACGGCAGAGGAGAGGGCCGTTGTCTGCTGCAATTGGGCTTGCAGCCCTTATCACCCGTTGGAGCTCCGGAGGCTTTACATTTACTTTACTGCCAGGATCGGTGAGGGGATTTGAAGTTTTCACATAGCCGGCATTTGGTCCAACAGGTAAACCAAGTCTGTCTCACCATTGGTCAGACAAGTTCACGTGTCGAGTGACATCAGACGCCATCGGAGGAATCCCACGCCCTGGGAGCGTGGTGTAGCGAAGAGCCGAGGCTAAGGACTGACCGCGAACAGACGGGTGAGACTTTGGAAACAGAAGGTGAGACCATTGCCTAATATTTGTTTACTCACCGTTAGCAGTTCGGATTGGGGAGTCAGCGGAGCACTACTTACTTTGATCCACTTTTAACTACTCTACACATGTTACATCTAGATTTCAAGCATTTGAAAAGCCTGTACCTGGGCAAAAAATTGCCCAAGAAAGTGCTACTGTGTCCTGGGTTTTGTGGGAGGCCCTTATTCTTGTCTCTAACAACTTTACTGGGAGCTAGTTTATTTTTTATTGTGGGTGCTCTCCTATATACGACACGTGGTTTAGAGGAGATATAATTTTTGAGAAAAGGGTCATCACAAATTATTGGCCAATGCTTGTGAATAATTCTTCTGATTTCTCTTTATTGGTTGCTATAACCTGTTATAAATAAAGGTGTTTTCAACGTGTCAGAGGATTGTAGTTTCCCTTTTTTATTGTTATTTTTGGTAGGTTTTAAATATTTGTTTCTATCATCATTTAATGCTCTTAAATAGACCTTTTGTACAAGGTCTAACGGGTGCCTCTTTTCCAGGAATCTATCTTTTAGTATAGTGGACTGCCCAATATATCCATCTAGCGTACTGCAATTGCGCCTAATGCGCCTAAACTGGCCATATGGCGCATTCTTCTTCCAACTATAGTAATGATTGCTCCTAAAATTTAGGAAACTGTTACAATCTACCTTTTTGAAAAAGGTTTCAGACATTATAGTGCCAGTTTCAGAGAAATATAGTAAAAGATCAAGATATTCTATCCTTGTAGATTGAATATTACTTGTAAACTCAAGGCCAAACTCGTTGGAATTTAAAGATGATGAATACAGGAGGGCCTCTTCATAGGTTCCCCTAAAGATGAAGATGAGATCATCAATGTATCGGCCATAGAACACCAGACTCGCACCCATAGGAGACCCATATACATGGGTCTCCTCAAATTTGCCCATGTAGAGATTGGCAAAACTGGGTGTGAATCTGGTGCCCATGGCCGTACCCTTGACTTGGAGATAGTACTGCCCTTGATACATAAAATAATTATGGTATAATATGAAGCGGATTAGATCAATGATGTACAACTGTTGTTTACGGGGCATATAGATATCAGTTTCCAAAATGATAAAATAGCTGTCAGACCTTTATCGTGGGGGATATTTGAGTATAACGAGCTCACATCGCTCGTTATCCACCAAATTTCAGAATCATTTTTATTAATTCCCAGGTCCGTCAGTTTATTAAGTAAATCGGTAGAATCTTTAATGAAAGATGGTAGGTTAATCACATGCTTCTGTAGAAATGAATCCACATAAGCAGAGAGGTGGTCGGTGAGGCTGTCGATGCCAGCCACTATAGGTCTCCCAGGGGGATTTGACGTGTCCTTGTGAATCTTAGGAAGATGATAATAAAAGGCCACACAAGGATTCTTAGGGAAAAGATAATCTATAGTGGCTGGCATCGACACATATTGACTTTGCGCCGTAGAGAAACCTTTTCGATTCACAAATTACACACATTAGCCCCTGATGGCCTTAATGAGTGCGTTGATCTAGCTGCTTTTGATTTAGCACCTCAGCACTATACACTT
This sequence comes from Bombina bombina, assembly GCF_027579735.1. Taxonomy (NCBI): domain Eukaryota; kingdom Metazoa; phylum Chordata; class Amphibia; order Anura; family Bombinatoridae; genus Bombina; species Bombina bombina. The sequence goes on from NC_069504.1 coordinate 757,001,771, forward strand.
ATGTTTCTTTGGATGTCTTATAGTCAAATATAACACTTCCTCTCCACTCTGGTCTACCAAACATATTTGCGAAGATAGTGTGTATGTCCTCACAAGTGAATATAAATAATATACATATAAAATATTGATGAGTATATCTCCTTAGAATAAGGCATGAATTAATTCTATATCATCTAAGAGTAAGGAATCAATTTATTCTAAACCATATATGTTCATACCAATTTGACACATACATAGTGATCACTCTATAACATATTACATAGAGATTAATTTGTCTCAATCGATTATATTTTGTTTATTATCACTCATTTTTTATATACAGTCACTCTGATACATGTATGTATAGAACTATGTGGCTTATATATATGAATTATTTAATTATTTAGTCCCTCTGGCCACTATAAAGACCAATCAGTTGGTATTATTCACTCGTAGGATGTTTACACACTGTCATTTTGTCACGAATGACGTTTGCAATAGCAACACGCCCCCTATCAACATATTGTTACGTATTGCCTAGCATTGAGGATAAGCGCATACTAATTTGGGCTGGGACCACTCAGATCCGCCCCACTACGTACTGTGATGTTCTGACAATAAACACTTGCATCCAATCCCTGTGTCAAACGTAAGAGCTAATGGGTGTGACTGAAATAGGCTAGTTGTCATTGGATAATAAACCTCTGACTCATACTCCACATCGGGCATACTAGTGTAACTTAGTTCTAAGCGATCATAAAATGACTTTGCCTGAATGATTGATAGTTTGATACTATTTGACAAGTTCCATTTTCAACTTGCATTCCCCTAAGTCTCATTACTTACGCTAATCATTAAAGTGAATTTGATCCGATAGACAGGTCCTCCTAAGACATGCGCAATGAGCATGTATACACGCAAACTTTTTAGCTTCAATGTAGCAAACTGATTACGCTGTAAGTAAACGTTAATTACATTATTCAAAAATTGTATGATCTATTAAGGTGGGCTACATTTTGCTCATTCAGATGAAATAATAATTTGTACCAATTACTATTGTGGGTATATATTTGTGGGGGATAAACTCGTATGCCTTAGAGGCCTCTCGCATATGTAGAAGTGATCACACATTATGGCCATTTACAATCTTGGTGCATTTTTTATTTGTACACATTCATCTGAGTATGAATTGTTTTAGACTACTGCTGTTAAATAATATCATACTGTAATATCCTTGGGAAAGTTATGGGTTAAATCGCTCAGCCTCTATTTCATTCAGCATTTCCTTTATAAGGCACACCCTTGTATTATAACATTGCTTGGTATTGAATGTTCAGCTCAGTTTATACTAGCCTCTCCGTATTAACGGATTTCTTTGCTCCTAAACCTAACTACTTGTTACTCCTCCTGAGACCCCTTCATTGCCCCTCAGACCTGAGCCAGCTTGGAGATCGCCTTGCCTGCTGCACCTTTTCAACAAGTGTTACCTTACAACCTCCGGTTGCTGTTTCACCGGACTCTTAGGTTCAGCTGTTTGGCGGGTGACGTCACCGATGGCCGCATCGGATCATTCCGCAACTCCACGCTGCAAACTCCAGACAGGCTGCTCTCTGCTGCTCCTCACAGGACCGCACACAGCTTGTACAAACAACACATCTACAGGTTGTTTTCGAATCTTTATTTTACGCTTGGTAAGCGAACTCAGAACTACTTAACACAATATCTTAAAACTTGCCTAATCTATATGACATACGAACTTGTTATGCTGTTTATATTTCAAACTGTGACAACTCAGCTTATTATGTTATATTGCCACCATGTTAACTTGTTAGGCCCAGTGTCATGCAGACATTGTCACTGAGCTAACATATAACTAACAACCTGAGCATATTTACATAGGTACAGATTCTATTTATGTATCACTGCTTGGGATTACATACAACTATTTTATTAATTAAGAGATTGTATTGTACTAGCACATCAAATCTATTTATCACATCTATGATAAACTCAGTAGGATTATTACTTGTTGTAATAACAACACTCTGCATGTCTGGATTGTTACACATACATGCTGTTAAATAATATCACACATGCTAGTCATTAGTGACACGTAAGTTTCCAGTTTTTTATATATATATCCTGAGATGGATTTTGTTGATTTATATTGATTGCTGTTGATCTTTGTAAACAAACTGCTATTAAGTTATATGTCAGCTTTATATCTGAATATATTATTATTGGATTAGGTTTGTTTATCTAATTACTCATATATCTGACAATGGGTGTGTTACATTTTTTGCAACAAAATGGGCCAATAGGGCTCTTTTGCCTTTTAGACTCCTCCCATTACCATGTGATTTTGATTTAGACTAATTAGATCTAAAGTGTATATATAGCAAGTGTTCTCAAATGTTTTTATGAAGCCTGATGAAACAGCCTAGAGCTGAGAAACGCGTTGCCCTGTTTTTATGATTTTAATAAAACTTTTATACATATCTGGAACACTTGCTATTCTTTGTTTGCTGGCCTGCTATCCCTCTGTGTGAGAGGGAACACCTTTTCCTGGTATTCCTGACGAATGGTGGTTCTACCTTCATCTGTATCCAGTGAGCCTTTGGTTAAGTCTGGTGGGTGACCATATTGATCCCATCCTGCCTCTATAGCATCAAAGGAGATGCTACAACTATTGTGAGTACCATCTTATCTTAATATCCTGCTATCTTTGCTAAGACAATACTAGGCCATATAGGCACCTTGTCTCTTTTGTCATTTGATACAGACAACACACTACTACTGGAGTTTGGTCCCCTGGGTGACTGTTAGAGATCCCAGACTGCCTCTATAGCACTAACTGAGGTGCTATAACAAATGTGAGTTCAATCTTTGCACATCTCAATATATTTTTGGACCAAACAATATTGGGCCATGTGGCGCATCTGTCTTCTTCTATCTTTGTAGATTGCTGCTTTGGATCCCGGCCTGGATCTCTACAGATAGCTGCTCTACAGATAGCTGATTTTCAGTACATAGTACTAGAGACTTTATACAACCATACCACTGTTTTATTCATGCATATATCATATTGAGAGGTTACATGCTTAGGATTTGACATTTGTGTAGCAATATTTTATACTAATTTATCTATAAACTTCTCTTAGGAGGTTGTGTGATAAATCTCTTGTTTATCTAGGTTATATCACATGCATACTATTAATATTGTATACCACTCTATCTTTATCTTTCTCCTAGGAGGTTGTAGTCTATATATTGATTTGATCACCACGCTTAGTGTCCCCTACATTAAGCAATATATATCTTTTTATCTATATCTTTCTCTATCGAGGTTAATTCATATATATTTATATCTTGCCTAAACTAAAGGCTATAGAGGATTGAGTAAAGTCACCTCTAATATCATCAAGAATATAGTTTACTCCTTATTAGGGCGCCCCCTCTATTTTGTACAAAAGAGTAAGTTGTCTTGTAGAAACCTTTTTTTATTTTTTTTTAACATAATTGTTTTATTAGAATATTCATAGAATATTTCAACATGATATACATCAACATAATTATAATAATGATCAATTCCAAAATTCACTAGTCATTCAAAGTAATTTTGCCCCACAAAATAGCTTACTTTTTCTGTTAAACAAAAATCGTGTCTACTTAACAAAATGTTTCCTTTATATCATGCCGTTTAAATACAAGATTTCATCTTCTGTTTTTCAATTTTTTTCATGTATATACCAAACATAAGAAAACAATAATAAAAAAAGAAAAAAAAAATTCATAATAATTCCTCCTCTCAGATCCTCCTATCATTAAACTAATAGGAAGTCCTCCTCAAATAACCGCATCCATAATGTATTTAGTTAATAAAAAAGGATATCAAATATTTTTCTGCGTATCCAAAGAGTATAACTTAATCAATACGAGACATTTATCCATAAATGATTTTACTTCTGTTTCTCCCTTACCTCTATTTCACACTGCTCTATTATTAAACAATCGTATATTCAGTTTTAAGTTCTATAATCGAGGGAATTTTGCTGGAAACCAATCTTTTGAAATTAGATTTCTTGCTGTTAGGATTACAAAGTCAATAGATTCTTTATGACTGTATCAACTGTTTTTTGGTAGCAGAAAAAAAATGTTTCTAAATTTAACTAACAGCTCTCCCGTAATTTTAGAAATTTAAAATTTGATCTTTCTCCAGAACTTGTTGATTAAAGGGCAATACCAAAAATAATGCGTCAGCTCAGTCATTTTGGAGCTAGATTTCACGCACTTATCCACAAATCTACTACTCCATCTGTGCAATAAAGAAGGAGTGATCAAGAGGCTGAAATTAATTACATCATTATTAATCCACAGGAGTCCTTTATTATGCCATTTTAATGAGTAGTTCCCAGCTAAATTGATTACACGTATCTAATTCTTGCCATTTCCAATCCCTACAAAACTCTGATATTAATTGATTTATCAAATGTCTCAATTGTAGATAAGCAAAAAAATCCTTTTGTTGTAAAGAAAATTAATTTCTCAGAGTTTCAAAGTATTTCACTATTATTATATTATCAACCATTTCCATGTAGGGAGAAATATAGATCAGCCCTGCTCTCTTCCACTTTCAAAAGACTTCTGCTCTTAATCCCTCTTCAAATAACGAATTTCCTATTATGAGTAAATAATCAGTGATTCTAAAATTAATTCCCAGTAGACATGTGCATGGCGAAAAAATTTGGTTCGGTTCGATTCGGATTTTTTCGAATTTCGGTTCGGAGCGATTCGAATTCAGAAAAATTTGAATCAATTCGGTTCGGATTTGTTTCGGATTCATTCGGATTCGAATAAATTCGGTTTGGATTTGTTTCGGATTCATTCGGATTCGAAAAAATTCGGCTGGATTCGGTTCGATTCAGTTTGGTTCGGAATTTCGGTAAGTGTTAGGTGGGATTAGACTAGTATTATGTATTGTATATTAGGTGTAACCCATAGCATAGTGATATAACCTAATATACTGTACAATACTAGTGTAATCCATGGCCATCCGAATCTACCGAATAAATCCAAACTAATTCGGATTTATTCGGTAGATTCGGCAGTATTTTAATTTGGAAATTAGGTTCGATCCGAATCTCCGAATTTGCTAAATTTTCCGAATTTCCGAATCAAACCGAACCGAATTGCACATGTCTAATTCCCAGTCTATTGCACAATAAATGCAAAGCTTGGATCACAATATAGATTACTCTTGTTCTCCTTACTATATAGTGAAACTTTTTTCTTTTTTTTCCATATGAAGAAGTGCTTTTAATAATAGCGGTTAGACTAGTGACTTTTCCAATTCTTTTGATACACAATATTCTAATTCAAGAAGCCACTCTATCGCTGATTTCATTTAACAAGCAATATTATAACAGTGTAAATCTGGCCGCACAAATCCTGCAAATTCCTTCAGTTGGCTTAAAGGGGCAGTATACAACAATTTTCATTAAACTGCACGTAATAGAAACTATTATAAAGAATAATATGCACAGATACTGATTTAAAAATCCAGTATAAAACCTTTTAAAGAACTTACTTAGAATTGTCCAATTTAGCACTGTTGATGAGATTAATCTAGGACACCCACTGAAAGGGGATGATAGCAGAACCTTCCCCTCCCCTGCATATGAAAAGACCCATTACACAAACAGAAGCAGTATGAAGTCTGTATAAATTTAAAACTTTAGGGCTTGGTTAGGAGTCTGAAAATCAGCACACATTTAAAAATAAGCTAAACTATATTTGTTTACAAAAACACTACTAGATGTGCTATATAAATGGATCATCTACAAAACATTTAAAATAAATAAAAATCTAGTGTATAATGTCCCTTTAATTTATCCATTGAGCACCTTGCCTTTTTTGACTCCAGAAAAACATTCTCAATTTTTTATTGTAAAGCTGATTATCTTTAAGTATTAATCGAAGATTCTGGATTTTATATAGAATTTTATGAAATATTATCATTTCCACTGAGCTAATTTTTCCTGAGAGACTTAAAGGTAACCTTTTTCCACCCTTCTAGCAAATTAAATATCTTTGTAAATATTTCACAAAATGTAACATATCTCAGCCTAATGTCACTATCCCTTTAAGAAATCCTTTTCTGACTGCTGCATTTGGGCAGTATTCACATTCAGCCTGCCTGCCTGATTAATCATTCATGCACCTGATTACCTCAGCCTCTTTTTAAGCCTTCTCAGGTCTAATGTGCCTTGCATTAACATTGAAGTTGTGATCCTGAACAGAGGTCTGTGACTGTTTCCTGCATGAACTTAGCAACTATTCCAAGATACAGCATTTCCTATTACCTATGCAAAATATCATCAAACCGCAAGTATCAAAAATATCTCCATTCTGTTTCCTGGACACAGCTACTTAACAATCTCTGAACTTTATTAATATTCAACTATGCTTTTGCTTACCATCACTCTCTAATTACAACAGCATCTTACTCAGAACTTTATAAATATTTCTCTGCTACAAGTTGTCATTGCTGAAATATCCTGCTGCAAATATGTTAACATATTCTGAACTCTGCATCTATGTGTTCAATTAAAAGCTTTCCTGTGATTCTCCAATATATGTTCAAACAGTAATTAATGCCTTAAACTTAACTTTCACCTGTGCTGCTCTGCTAATTACTGACATACAGCTCATTATAATAATATGTACTGTGAACCTGCAATAAACCAAGTTTGCATCTAAATGCACAAACAATAATTAATGCCTAAACTTGCAGCTTGTCTAAGTACCTGTGCAGCTGTGCTTTAACTCTGACATACAGCTTTATATAATATTATGTACTGTGAACCTGCAACAATCCTTAGTTTACATCTAAGTGTCAAAGTTTCACCAGATTACTCTGAAGCCTGAACATTCCACTTTGCTATATTTCTCTCTCATTGAATCCTGCAGTTACTTCTATTAACTAACTATAAGTCACAGTGAACTCAGAATATATTGTATACAAATGTTGCACTCTCCATTTATTCTACAATAACTTCTAGCAACTATGAATCACAGAATATCATCTATCCACGTCCAGGATACTCTTCCCCGGGTCAGGGGTCGGTGTCTTCAAATCCCTACCACTGCCCCGAGGGTCTGTTTCCTGAGCGCATGTACACCGGATCATGACAGAATGTTAATGCCAATTCAGCTGGATCTGTGAAGTCATCCTCCTTGTTGACATATACAGACTCAGAATCAGTATCATCAGGATAGGAATCACAAACAGGAGGAGTAGATGGTATTCTGGAACAGTAGTCCTGTCTCTTTAAATCTTTAAAGATCTGATTTTTTTCTGCTGAATCGATGGATACATTCTCTTCATTTTCATAGTCAGATTCAGAATCAGTTTCACCAAAATGGTAATCACGAACATGAGGAACAGATGACATTTTAGAAAAGTGGTTCTGTCTCTTTAAATCTTTGAAAGCCTGAATTTTTTCTGCTGAAGCTATGGTTAAATCCTCTTCATTTTCATAGTCAGATTCAGGATCAGTTTCACCAAAATGGTAACCACGAACATGAGTAGAGGATTGTCTAGAATGGGAGTACTGTGTCTTTAAATTTTTTAAAGTTTGAAAATCTTCTGTTTTTCCTTTAGGGATTGCTTGGGTCTGAGTTATGTTGTAATTTTTTATTTTCCTTTGAGGGTCGGTGCATCCACTACCACTGCGGATCCCTTTTTTAGGCATTAACATTCTGTCATGATCCGGTGTACATGCGCTCAGGAAACAGACCCTCGGGGCAGTGGTAGGGATTTGAAGACACCGACCCCTGACCCGGGGAAGAGTATCCTGGACGTGGATAGATGATATTCTGTGATTCATAGTTGCTAGAAGTTATTGTAGAATAAATGGAGAGTGCAACATTTGTATACAATATATTCTGAGTTCACTGTGACTTATAGTTAGTTAATAGAAGTAACTGCAGGATTCAATGAGAGAGAAATATAGCAAAGTGGAATGTTCAGGCTTCAGAGTAATCTGGTGAAACTTTGACACTTAGATGTAAACTAAGGATTGTTGCAGGTTCACAGTACATAATATTATATAAAGCTGTATGTCAGAGTTAAAGCACAGCTGCACAGGTACTTAGACAAGCTGCAAGTTTAGGCATTAATTATTGTTTGTGCATTTAGATGCAAACTTGGTTTATTGCAGGTTCACAGTACATATTATTATAATGAGCTGTATGTCAGTAATTAGCAGAGCAGCACAGGTGAAAGTTAAGTTTAAGGCATTAATTACTGTTTGAACATATATTGGAGAATCACAGGAAAGCTTTTAATTGAACACATAGATGCAGAGTTCAGAATATGTTAACATATTTGCAGCAGGATATTTCAGCAATGACAACTTGTAGCAGAGAAATATTTATAAAGTTCTGAGTAAGATGCTGTTGTAATTAGAGAGTGATGGTAAGCAAAAGCATAGTTGAATATTAATAAAGTTCAGAGATTGTTAAGTAGCTGTGTCCAGGAAACAGAATGGAGATATTTTTGATACTTGCGGTTTGATGATATTTTGCATAGGTAATAGGAAATGCTGTATCTTGGAATAGTTGCTAAGTTCATGCAGGAAACAGTCACAGACCTCTGTTCAGGATCACAACTTCAATGTTAATGCAAGGCACATTAGACCTGAGAAGGCTTAAAAAGAGGCTGAGGTAATCAGGTGCATGAATGATTAATCAGGCAGGCAGGCTGAATGTGAATACTGCCCAAATGCAGCAGTCAGAAAAGGATTTCTTAAAGGGATAGTGACATTAGGCTGAGATATGTTACAGATTCCCCTCCTTAATGGCGACCTCCGGGCGCCCAATACAATCCAAAAGGAGAGAGAACAAAATTGATATGGAGAATCGGTAGTAGGTGTATGGAGGTAGTGAGTCCAATCGGAAATCAAGAAAGGTGGTTAATCTGGTTATCAATCCAGAATGCTGCATCTCTATTTCTGAAGCTGAGGAAAGCCTTTTCATATCTCTAGGACTGGCTGCCTTTTCATTGGCTATATACATGGTCATCTATCATGAAGAACATCCACCTGTCTACCCTCAGAATGATTCTGTGGTAGGAAGCTCATTGTATGTTACGTTCATGCATTCTCACGATGACTACAAAAAAGTTGACTTCAAGTTTTGCTCTCATCATTGTCAAGATCTTTTGATACCTGAATTACATGGCCTTTACTTCGTCATTCAACTTTTTCAAGAGATCTCCAACCCTCCTTTCTTGATTTCCGATTGGACTCACTACCTCCATACACCTACTACCGATTCTCCATATCAATTTTGTTCTCTCTCCTTTTGGATTGTATTGGGCGCCCGGAGGTCGCCATTAAGGAGGGGAATCTGTAACATATCTCAGCCTAATGTCACTATCCCTTTAAGAAATCCTTTTCTGACTGCTGCATTTGGGCAGTATTCACATTCAGCCTGCCTGCCTGATTAATCATTCATGCACCTGATTACCTCAGCCTCTTTTTAAGCCTTCTCAGGTCTAATGTGCCTTGCATTAACATTGAAGTTGTGATCCTGAACAGAGGTCTGTGACTGTTTCCTGCATGAACTTAGCAACTATTCCAAGATACAGCATTTCCTATTACCTATGCAAAATATCATCAAACCGCAAGTATCAAAAATATCTCCATTCTGTTTCCTGGACACAGCTACTTAACAATCTCTGAACTTTATTAATATTCAACTATGCTTTTGCTTACCATCACTCTCTAATTACAACAGCATCTTACTCAGAACTTTATAAATATTTCTCTGCTACAAGTTGTCATTGCTGAAATATCCTGCTGCAAATATGTTAACATATTCTGAACTCTGCATCTATGTGTTCAATTAAAAGCTTTCCTGTGATTCTCCAATATATGTTCAAACAGTAATTAATGCCTTAAACTTAACTTTCACCTGTGCTGCTCTGCTAATTACTGACATACAGCTCATTATAATAATATGTACTGTGAACCTGCAATAAACCAAGTTTGCATCTAAATGCACAAACAATAATTAATGCCTAAACTTGCAGCTTGTCTAAGTACCTGTGCAGCTGTGCTTTAACTCTGACATACAGCTTTATATAATATTATGTACTGTGAACCTGCAACAATCCTTAGTTTACATCTAAGTGTCAAAGTTTCACCAGATTACTCTGAAGCCTGAACATTCCACTTTGCTATATTTCTCTCTCATTGAATCCTGCAGTTACTTCTATTAACTAACTATAAGTCACAGTGAACTCAGAATATATTGTATACAAATGTTGCACTCTCCATTTATTCTACAATAACTTCTAGCAACTATGAATCACAGAATATCATCTATCCACGTCCAGGATACTCTTCCCCGGGTCAGGGGTCGGTGTCTTCAAATCCCTACCACTGCCCCGAGGGTCTGTTTCCTGAGCGCATGTACACCGGATCATGACACAAAAATTCTTCTCATACCACTTTTCTGGGTTCTTATCTAACCAAATACCTGTATATAATACTTTATCTACTATTCTAAAAGGAATATTGATAGGTACATCTTTTTTTTTAAAGCCATAATAAATCTGATTTAGTAGAATTTCCTTTATATGAGCAGGACAATCACACCCAAGACTATACTGATAATGAAGTACATTTTTTAGGGAAGAGCCCTCTAAAAGACAACACCTCAAGAGATTTAGGCAGACAGGATCTAGAGAGAACATGGGTAAACAACTAAAAAAGACCTCTAGAGGAACAAGAGGAAGTGGATCTAGCAAACGAGGCAAAAAGGTGGAGGGAGTAAATAAGGAACTTTGTATTTTTAATATTAGCAGTATAGAACTTAAAGGGACAGTCAAGTCCAAAAACTGGGGAATGGAAATTAAAGGGATTCTCTTTCTTTTAAACAACAAAAAAATCTGTTGTTGACTGTCCCTTTAAAGAAGGCAAACAAATTTAATACTCATATACACATTAAAAAAATTGTCAGAAACCTTACACTTAAAAGATTCTTCATGAAACATCCTCTTGAACGATCAGACAAATGCCTATAGTTAAAGCACTAATAAATAAATACATACTAACCTTAGTGAGAAATCAACTTTTAATCCCACTTTTGTGAAGGGAACAAATTTGGAAGCATTTGAAATAATGGTTTTAAAATATCTAAGGAAATGTAAACTGTCTAAGTGTGCCCAAAATAACCTAAGCAAAAAAGACAGAATGACCATAGAACAGTTGCAGAAAAATAATGTCACTATAAAGCCAGCAGATAAGGGAGGTGACATTGTTTTCATGAACACCTCCCACTACGTAAAGGAGGCTGTAAGACTACTAAGGGGTAGCAAAATGTATAGGAAGCTAAATTTGAACCCCACCAATAATTATATGGCAAAACTAAATAGGATGTTATTACATGGCAAGAAACTAGGAATATTAAATGAAAAATAATTTGCATTTCTATACCCTAAACATCCCAAAAATCCTATTTTCTATTTCTTGCCAAAAATTCATAAAGACCTAAATAACCCCTGGGGCTGCCAATCATCTCAGATTGGAGCTATGTCATCTAACTTATCCCAATACGTGGATAATTTCTTGCAGATATATTTGAGATATATTTGAGAAATCTTAGCTCCTATCTCAGAGATTCTACACAAGTTCTGAATATTTTGATCACCATAGAATGGGAGAGAATATGTTTATAGCCGCCTGCAATGTTACATCATTATACACAATCATAGACCATTAAATGGGCCTGAAATTGGTAGATAATTTCCTCAATAAGGATACACAGGTAAAGGAGGAACAGAGAGAGTTTATATTACAAAGTATAAGCTTCATTCTTGAACACAATTATTTTGTTTTATATTCCTCAAACAGACTAAGATATCATCTGCATAAAGTAAAATTTTAGTCTCAATGTCTATACACATTACTCGTATCTTATCTTGAAGTATAGTAGCGAGAGGCTCAATAGCTAAATTAAATAATAACAGTGACAGGGGACATCTCTGTCTTGTGCCTCTTCCTAATTCAACCCCAGAGTATACAGACCATTTACTAACAACATTGAGATTGGGTGATTATAAACAGCTCTGACATAGTTGACAAAATGCCCTGAAAATCTAAATTTCTCCAATACAGTAAATAAGTTATCCCACTGAACAGCATAAAAATCATTTTCAGCATCAATTGTTATTAAAGCGGAGTCTACCAGATTTAAGTGATATAAGTAATCTTCTTGTGATTCTAGATCCCAGTAATATTCTATTATTAAACATGCTTTCCTAATATTTTTGATTGAGGATCTACCATTCATAAAACCTACTTGGGTGAGTTGAATCAATCCCTCCAAGACTTTCTTTAGCCTTTCCTGTATAATTGACGCTAAAATTTTATAATCTACATTTAGTAAAGATATAATAAAATCCTTTTTTGGCATCAATTGTTATTAGAGCGGAGTCTATCAGATTTAAGTTATCTACTTGTGATTCTAGATTCCACTAATATTCTATTATTGAACATTTTGTGGTTTCTTCTTCAGCAGATGTTCAAACAGATATTGAATAAACATTTCAGGCACTTGGTAAGGATCACGGTCCCTTACATAGTATTATATCTAGGTCTGTAAGAATGGATTTTTTTCAGGATCTGCTCTTGAAAAATTCCTAGACATTAAGGGCTAGATTACAAGTGGTGCAGTAAAAAAAGTTAAGAGTTAAGTTTTTTGCTCTAGTCGGGTTGCGTTTGTATTACCAGTTAAAAAAACGTAGTTTGCGCAAGTGATAACATGAAAAGCGCGAAAATCCTAACGAGTTTTCGCGTGTGTGTGCATTTATTCCCCAATAGAATTCAATGGAGGATTGTGCAAACACTATAGCATTTTGGCATTCCCCATAGAAGTCAATGTAAAAAAAACCATCATGCAAACAACATAGCATATTCACATTAGCAAATGTGACATATTTACAGTGAATACACACTATGACACTTTATTAATTATGAATATTGCATAAAAATGTTTTATCATGTTTTCATCTACTTAATTGCAAAGGGCTCTAATACACACACACACACACACATATATATATTATATGTGTATATATATATATATATATATATATATATATATATATATATATATATATATATATATATATATACATAATAATATTAATGTATATGTTCACCTATAAAGACATATGTCTTTATAGGTGAATATATATATTAATTTTTTTATATGTGTATATATGACTGTAAATACATATGTACACATATAAATACATTAATATATATGTGCATATATATATTTAAAACACACAAATCTTTAGCAATGCATCTGTATGTATCTCTATGTTAAAGCCCTTCTGCAGATTTGTTTTTCTAACACCCGAGATCTTATATCTTTAAACCCTTATAACTTTTTTATGCAATATTTAAAAAAAAAAAAAAGTTTTATTAGATGGTGTTATTATGAGTGTATAGTTGTACTTTCTAATGTGTATTTGAAGTATGCTGTGCAAATTTTTAGTTGAGCTTACAGAGGGAAGGAATATATCTAGATCCTCATTAGCGACCACCCCTTATACATACCCCATTTAAATTTAAATCTTCCTTCATTAGGGACCACCCCTTATACATATACCACATTTAAATTTAAATCTTCCTTCATGCCTGTTTTATCCCAGGTTCCAGTGGTAAATCTCTTTGTAAAAGCAGTAGAAAAAGAGATTGAAAGATTACCAACAAACTCTGTCACCAGGGATACTTTAACATGGAATGAGAAAAAGGCTATGAATGAGCTTATGGGAGCCTCGAATGTGATAGTGAAACCAGCGGACAAGGGAGGCAATCTTGTACTTATGGATGAGAATAATTATGTGGTTGAGGTAAAAAGACAATTGAGAATAAAAAACAGAAGAGAGGGACTCATTTCACAACAAGAATTTAAATATCTATATCCAGATTATCCTTAAATGCTTGTTTTCTACACCATCCTAAAGATACACAAAAGGTATGACCTGCCCTCCGGGAAGTCCAATAGTCTCAGGGATTGGCAGTGTCACAGAGACTATTGGCCAATATTTAGATTTCATTCTAAGACCGTGTATTAAAGATACAGGTGACTTATTGAAAAAAAATTGGATGGTATCACAGTATCTGAAATAGAAGTCCCTATATGGCTGATTAGCTGCAAAAAAATATAGGGGTACAGGAAACCTCCTGTGGGAAGTGTGTATATTGCCCCTTTATAGAAAGGGGCAATATATTTTCTGGAAACAGTGAAGGGGTGTTTGATATTAAAATGTTTCTTCACATGTGACTCCATTGTGGTAGTATATCGTTTGCATTGCTCATGCCCCTGTTTCTATGTGGGGAAAACCAAACGCACCCTGAAAGATAGAATCCAGGAGCATAGGGATGATATTGCCTTTGCAAAGCGTTTGGATACATTAGTATCTCTTTTAAAGTACCATGATAGTGATCCATTATCCATGAAGTTCACAGCAATTGATAAAGGTGATCCCAATAATAGAGGAGGAAATGTAGATACATGTCTCTTGCAAAAATAAGCAAGATGGATATTTAATCTCAAAACAAGACATCCCATGGGTCTGAATGATAAATTAGACTATGCATTTTTTTGTAAAAATATTAAATGTAACATACAGGTTAGAGATTTTCTGGAAAGGTATATGCCACTTAAGAATAAGTGAATGTGAAAACTAAAGGAATTGAAAAGTTATGACTTTGGATCTGTATTTTCAAAAAGAATGTTGTGTCTCTTTAAGAAAGAGGGAACTTTGAAAAGTAGGAAGGGCATAATTGGATTTAAATACTGGAAGAAAGACAAGGTGTTTATAGCCCTGACAATGCCCTATCATGAGGGTTATGTGGGGTGAAACGCACATGGCATTGGTTTAATAGCTTAAATAATTGTTTTTGTGATCTTATTCATGTTGATATAAGTGGATACTTGTGTAAGCGAAATTTGGCTGCAATATGGAAACAATGTAACATGCAACTTCAGATAAGGAAGTAGGAGGTTCCCAAGGTGATGACTGATGAAGTTCGGCTCTTAACACAATTTTGGGGTTGAAACCGATGAGGGTTTCTAACAATCAAAGTGACGTCCAAAAGGGGTGGATACACAGCACTCTGAATACTGTTCACTCGTATGGGATATGAGCTCTCAATAAAGAGAGGCCACGGAGGCCACAGCATGACTAGTGTATAAGCAGGGTGATTGTATATAACCTGGATATGAGGTATTTGCCCATTTCCTGTAAGCTGTGTATGAAGGGAATATCTGCAACACCTTGAGTGTGGTTGTCAGACTGTGGTTGTTATTGACACTTATTCCCTTGAATGTCAATATCCAGGCCGGCTGTTAACATAAGAGTTACCTCTGAACTCTTGGTTTATTTACAGATATAAACCACGGGCTGCTTACTCAAAACATAAGAACTTTGTTTACATTGGCAAAGGTGTGTCCTGTCTTTGAATGAGCTGTATTTAAGTAGGATGATTATTTGTTATTTTTTTAAAAACAAGGCAAACTAAGAGTAGCTAATAGGGAGCTCTCCAACTCAATGATATAATGTCCTTACATATAATAATAGCCTTAAATATGATAACAGACCATACAGCTTAACAATTTAATCTTAGAGGTCAATCAGACCAAGGACATCAATGGTATAAGTCCAATGATTCAAAAAATCTTCTGCAACAAAAGACGGCAGCACTCCTCTTCAGACTTTAGGTGGGACAAATCTATAGTAACAGAGAAATAGAGGGGCGCCTAATGTGCATATCAATCAATATCATCAAGAGGAAGTCTGTGAAAGCGATAAAAGGAGTACATTTGGCAGAAGCACCCGTATGTGCTTGTGGAAACTAGTTGATAGATTGAGGTATATCAGCTCACCTACTCATAGTAAACTGTAATGCTTCAAGGATCATTTAGTGAGACAAAGTGCATCATGCTGTGTAGAAACACTCTGCCAAAATGCTTGTAATAAAAGCTTGTTTAATAAAAACAAGTTAAAAACAAAGCATAGAGTGTAAAGGGGCATACACAATGCTCCCTTGTTAATGCAACACGTTTCTCTGCCCTTGTCAAAAGATGCCTGATGAAACGGCCGTTTGACAAGGACGAGAAACATGTTGCATTAACAAGGAAGCATTGATGTTTAGGTATTCTCATGTTTATTTATTTTGTTTGTATTAGTAAGACAAAAAAGTGGAGGAAAAAAAGCCAAATCTGACACATTCCATGCAAAACTCCAAAAATGGACTGGACAAAATTATTGTCACCTTCTCAAAATTGTAAGAAATAATTGCATTCCAAGTTTGTGATGCTCCTGTAATTTGTAATTAAACTCACCTGTATCAATTAACAGGTGCTGACAATATGGAAATCACACCGGCAACCAGTTAAAATGGTGAAAAATTGACTCAACCTTTCTGTTGTGTGTCTCTGTGTGCCACACTGAGCATGGAGATTAGAAGGAGCAGCAAAGAATCGTCTGAGGATTTGAGAACAAACATTGTGGAAAAACATGAACAATCTCAAGGTTACAATTCCATCTCCAGAGATCTTAATGTTCCTGTGTCCACTGTGCGCAACATTGTCAAGAAGTTTACAACCCATGGCACTGTAGCTAATCTCCCTGGATGTGGATGAAAGAGAAAAATTGATCAAAGATTGCAACGAAGGATTGTTCGAATGGTGGATAAAGAACCTCGATCAACTTCCAGACAAATTCAAGCTGACCTTCAGGCACAGGGTAGAATGTGTCAGCTCGCTCTATACGTTGCCATCTGAATGAAAAGGGACACTATGGTAGGAGACCCAGGAGGACCCCACTGCTGACATAGAAACATAAAAAAATCAAATTGGAGTTTGCGAAAACTTACCAAGGAAGCCAAAATCCTTTTGGGAGACTGTGCTGTGGACAAACGAAACAAAATTACAGCTTTTTGGTAAAGCCCAACATTCTACTGTTTTTAGAAAAATAAATTAGGCTTTTAAAGAAAAGAATACAGTCCCTACAGTCAAACATGGTGGAGGTTCCCTGATGTTTTGCAGTTGCTTTGCTGCTTCAGGCACTGTCTTGACTGTGTGCATGGAATTATGAAATCTGAAGACTGCCAAAGAATTCTGTGGTGCAATATAGGGCCCAGTGTCAGAAAGTTGGGTCTCCATCAGAGGTTATGGGTCTTACAGCAGGACAATGACCCAAAGCACACATCAAAAAGCACCCAGAAATGGTTTAAGACAAAGCGCTGGAGAGTACTGATCTAGCCAGCAATGAGTCGAGATCTCAATCCCATAGAGCACCTGTGGAGAGATCTCAAAACAGCAGTTGGGAAAAGGAAACCTTCCAATCTGAGAGACATAGAGCAGTTGGGGAAAGAAGAGTGGTCCAAAATCCTAGTTTGGCTGAGACGTTGTCATATTGCCGTGTTGGCTCATGGCTGCTTAACTAATTGTCTTGAGGAAGACCCTATGTAGGGTTGAAACGTCGACATTTGATCTACTTTAATTAACACTACTTTTTATTTCACAGCACAGCCATTACAAGTTTTGAAACAGCTGCCTTGTGCATGCGATGGTTGCATTGAGCTCCATACCGCACAAAATACAAGCACTGTTTTGACGTGCTCGTGCATGCCTTTCCCATAGACATCAATGGGGAGAGCGGGTCAGAAAAAAACCTAACACCTGCGATCGCGGAATGGAAAGCTCCATAACGCAGCCCCATTGATGTATATGGGGGAAAAAAGTAGCGTTTAAACCTAACACCCTAACATAAACCTCACGTCTAAACACCCCTAATCTGCTGCCCCCGACATCCCCTACACCTACATAATGTTATTAACCCCTAATCTGCCACTCCTGATATTGCCGCCACCTAAATAAATCGTCGCCACTGTACTAAAGTTATTAACCCCTACTCCCCTGCACCCAAACATCGCACAAACTATAATAAATCTATTAACCCCTATTCCACTGCTCCCCGACATCGCCACAACTAAATAAAGCTAATAACTCCTAATCCTCTGGCCTCCCAGATCACTACCACTAAATAAACTCATTAACCACTAAACCGCCAGCCCCCACATCACAACAACCTAAATTAAACTATATTAACCCCTAACCCTAACGTAAACCTAACCCTAACACCCCTTAACTTTAACATAGTTAAAATAGAGCTAAATTAAATTTACAGTTATTAACTAAATCATACCTAATTAAAACTAAATACAAACAAACGAAATTATCCAAAACAATAAAAATTATTCCTATTCTAATACCCTGTTTAAAAAATAAATAAATACCCACCCCAAAATAAAAAACCCTAATCTATAATAAACTGCCAAGGGCCCATGAAAAGGGCCTTTTGTAGGGCATTGCCCTAAAGTTAACAGCTCTTTTGCTAAAAAGAAAATCACACCCCTAACATTATACAAACCCTCACCCCCCAAACCCACAAAATAAAAATAAAATAAAACCTAATCTACCCATTGCCCTGAAAAGGGCATTTGTATGGGCATTGCCCTTAAAAGGGCATTTAGCACTTTTGCATTGCCCTGTAAAGGGCATTTAGCTCTTTTACGAAAAGACCAAACCCTAAACTAAAAAAAAAAACACGCAAAAAAGTTTAAAAAAATCCTAACACATTTCAAATCAGCCAATAGAATTTCATTGGCTCTAATGCTATTGGCTGATTTGTACAGCCAATAGGATTTCAGTTGCTCTCATCCTATTGGCTGATTTGTACAGTCAATAGGATTTCAGAAGCTCTCATCCTATTGGCTGATTTGAATTTCCAAAATCAAATCAGCCAATAGGATTGCAAGGGACGCCATTTTGAATTGCGTACCTTGCATTGAAGATTCAGTATACAGCGGCGACCATATGAAGAGGATGCTCCATGCTGGATGTCTTCAGGATGGACCCGCTCTGCGCCGCCGGGGTAAAGTTAGAAGACGCCACCGGGATGAAGTTAGAAGATGCCGTCTGGATGAAGATGGAGCCGTCTGGATGAAGAAGGAGCTGCCGGGATAAAGATGAAGCCATCCTTTAAGCGGGACTTCAACAATTGTATGTGGATCTTCGGGGGTTAGTGATATGATTTTTTAAACTTTTTTGGGTGTTTTTTAATTTTATTTTAGGGTTTGGTCTTTTTGTAAAAGAGCTAAATGCCCTTTTAAGAGAAATGCCTATACAAATGCCCTTTTCAGGGCAATGGGTAGCTTAGGTTTTTGTTAGAGTTAGGTTTTTTTATTTTGGGGGGTTGGTTGGGTGGTGGGTTTTACTGTTGGGGTGTCTTTGTGGGGGTTTTTTACAGGTAAAAGAGCTGTTTAACTTAGGGCAATGCCCTACAAAAGGCCATTTCTTTATTTTTATAGGGCTATTAGATTAAGTGTAATTGTTTTTTATTTTTGATAATTTCGTTATTTATGCTTCGTAATTTAGTGTTTGTTATTTTTTGTAATTTAGTATTTTTTATTTTTTGTAATTAGATAGTTTGTCATTTTTATAGTAGTGTTAGGATTTTTTTAATGTGTATTTTAGTTTTCTTTAATTGGTAGTTAGTTTAATTTTAGTTTAATAGTTATATTAGTTTAATTGTTATTTTAAACTTATTTTTTTAAATTTGACAGGAAAGTTTTAATTTAAGATAGGGAAATTATAATTTTAGTATAAAGTTAGGTTTAGGGGTCACTAGTTTAAATTAGTTTATTGCGATGTGGGGGGCTTAATTTAGTATATTTTGTTGTGTGGGGCTTGCGGTTTAGGGGTTAATAGATTTATTATAGTGGCGGCAGTGTAGGGTTTAATAACTTTAGTATACTGGGGGCGATGTGGGCGGACGGTAGATTAGGGGTTAATTATATTTAAATAGTGTTTGCGATGAGGGAGGGCGGCAATTTAGGGGTTAATAACTTTATAGTGGTGACAATGTCGGGGAGCGGCGGAATAGGGGTTAATAAATTTTATTAGTGGTGGCGATGTTGGGAGCGGCAGATTAGGGGTTAATAACTTTAATATAGTATTTGCGATGCTGGAGGGCCTTGGTTTAGGGGGTAATAGGTAGTTTATGGATATTAGTGTACTTTTTAACACTTTAGTTATGAGTATTATGTAAGAGTTTTGTTGCGTAAAACTCATAACTACTGCTCTCAGATGGCGGTATGAATCTTGTCGTTATAGGGTGTAATGCAAGATTTTTAGCCAGAACGCAAAACTTGTAATGGCTGCGCTATGGAAGTCCCATGCAAAAATGTAATTTTTTTACATGTGCGGGACTGACGTTGCGTTACAGGCTTAAAGGCTTGCGGTACAGCTATACCGACAAGACTTGAAATGGCTGCGGTGATGTTTTAACGCAGAAATGACCATTTTTTCAGCGTTAAAAGATGAACGCACAACTTGTAATCTACCTGAATGGAAATAAAATTTGAGCATTTTTAAATCCCGAGAGTGCCCTTCTATGTGAAGATAGATTGATATATATATATATATATATATATATATATATATATATATATATATATATATATATATATATATATATATATATATATATATATACATACCTGTATATATATATATATAAAATTTTATTATTATTTTTTTTTTCTGGGGATAGCTTTTTCTTCAGCACATCTTTTTTTCCCTGCTCCTTTTATGGCTCTTCCTTTTACTTACCTCACTTACGGCTAGATTACGAGTTTTGCATTATGAGCAAAAAAGCAGCATTATGGATTATAACACTGCTTTTTCACTACCGCTGCTATTACGAGTCTTGTAGGTACAGCTGTCCCGCACACTTTTTTGGCCGTACCGCAAATTAACTTACGCAATTTTCGTAAAGTCTTTTTTTCAATGGGACTTCCATAGCGCCGATATTACAAGCTTTTTTTTGGAGGCCAAAAAGTGAGCGGTACAGCCTATCCCGCAAGATTCGTAACGCATTCAGTAGTTATGAGTTTTACACAACAAAGCTGTAGCATAAAACTCATAACTAAAGTGTTAAAAAGTACACTAACACCCATAAACTACCTATTAACCCCTAAATCGAGGCCCTCCCACATCGCAAACACTAAAATAAAATTATTAACCCCTAATCTGCCGCTCCGGACATCGACGCCACTATAATAAACATATTAACCCCTAAACCGCCGCACTCCAGCATCGTAAACACTAGTTAAATATTATTAAGCCCTAATCTGCTCTCTCAAATGTCGCCGCCACCTACCTACATTTATTAACCCCTAATCAAGCGCCCCAACATCGCTGCCACTATACTAAATTTATTAACCCCTAAACCTAAGTCTAACCCTAACCCTAACACCCCCTAACTTAAATATAATTCAAATAAATCTAAATAAAAATTAATATCATTAACTAAATAATTCCTATTTAAAACTAAATACTTACCTATAAAATAAACCCTAAGATAGCTACAATATAACTAATAGTTACATTGGGGCCTAGTTATCAAGCCGTCAACCTCAAATATGCTGGAATTCCGCAGCGTATTTGTGGCGAGGCTGATTCGCCTTAGTTATCAAAGGCTAGAGACCAGCAAAAGTAGAATTTTGTGACGTAAGCTTCGATCCGCCGGACTCAGTCCGACACAGATGGATTCTTACGTCACTCCAGATGTTCCGCACACAAGTGCAGCACAATCTGACTACTTGTGCTAGTTATCAAAAAACTAGCAGGTACGCTCGGCACTTTTCCGGCCCAGCGTACCTGGAGGCGGCGGATCCCATAGGAATCAATGGGAGTCTGACCATAGCGAAAGTACAAGTTCGCTGCTGCCAGACATCCCATTGATTTCTATGGGAGCTGTCTACACCTAACACCTTAACATGTACCCCGAGTCTAAACACCCCTAAGCTGTCCCCCCCTACACCACCGCAACTAAATAAAGTTATTACCCCCTAAACCGCCTCTCCCGGAGCCCACCGCAAGCTACTCTATACATATTAACCCCTAAACCGCCGCTCCCTGACCCCGCCGCAACTATAATAAATGTATTAACCCCTAAACCGCCGCTCCCGGACACCGCCGCAACCTACATTATACCTAGTAACCTCATACTGCCCCCCCAATACCGCCGCCCTCTATAATAAAGTTTTTAACCCCTATCCTGCTGATCCCGCACCTCGCCGCAACTAAATAAATAGTTTAACCCCTAAACCGCTGCTCCCGGACCCTGCCGCAACCTATATTAAATTTATTAACCCCTAATCTGCCCCCCTACACCGTTGCCACCTATAATACATTTATTAACCCCTATCCTGCCCCCCACTACACCGCCGCCACTGTAATAAATTTATTAACCCCTAAACCTAAGTCAAACACTAACCCTAACACCCCCCTAACTTAAATATTAATTAAATAAATCTAAATAATATTTCTATTATTAACTAAATTAATCCTATTTAAAACTAAATACTTACCTGTAAAATAAACCCTAATATAGCTACAATATAAATAATAATTATATTGTAGAAAAAGGCAATAGATAGAGGCGCCAATGGTGCAGGTCAATAGTAACTTGTGGGTATTTATATCCAGTTGTATACACAGGGTACTCACATGTATAAGAGGCAATCTGTTATGCCTATAGAGACAGGCTGGATTTTTACAGCAATCCAGCTGGCTGATCCAAAAGATAGAAGTGTATTGGTGTAAACGGTTCACACCCTGAATGTAGCATAGCAATAACCATACATAGCACTCCGAGTGAATAAAGATAAAAACATATTTATTTAAAAGTATAAAAATTTAACACCCATCTTAGTGCCAAAACAAGTATGGCCAATGGAGAAACAGTGCAACGCGTTTCTCAGATAAACTGTTTCCTCAGGCATGTTTCTCGTCAGTATTTTGCATCCTTATATAGGGCTATGCTACTACAAACACCTAATGCCCCACCCCTAACAATGTTGTCAACAAGGACCAATCACAAACTGTCATTTGGACAACACCCACCATGCTGCAGTAGTTATTGGATTAAACTATACTAAAAACATTGTTGTAAGCAGTATATGTTGAAGTGTTCAGTAGTTTCTTTAATTGTTTATGTATAAAATGTTATGTAATGCATATTGCATCGTTCCTATGTTTAAAAAAATAATTGATTGGAAAAATTGTCCTTACTCGTAAATTCTGCCACCTGATTGGCCGCTATAGCCATCAATCAATAGTTCTAAAATGGGCCGTCTATGCAGCTATCTAATATGCTGAAGAAACCGTCAATCAACTGAAGTACGCGGCAAAAAATAAAGCTGAACTCTATGTCAATTCTGCAGCTGGGGCAAGCTACCAATGGAATACCCGCTGACAGACAACACCTCTCTTTGTATTTAAACTCGATTACGTATTGGCCCACCTGATGTAAACAATAGGTCCTATTGGTTCTCATATTAATAGACGGGCAATACTGTCATCGTGAGCAAAAGGAAAACAAAAAAATGAAAACATACAAAGCACTCGTAAGTGCGATAAGCATTTCTTACCCACAATCACATTGTTATCTGTCTTGTAAACACACAGAGTCTACACGCTTAACTGGCTGCTGATATGATTTTATTAATCATTACCCACTATACGCAAGTGTATATGCTTAATTATAATAAACTTGCTAGTGTCTCTATAGTTAATAACTATTTAATAGCTATTGTACCTAGTTAAAATAAATTGAAAGTTACCTGTAAAATAAAAATAAATCCTAACATAGCTACAATATAATTATTATTTATATTGTAGCTATATTAGGGTTTATTTTAAAGGTAAGTATTTAGTTTTAAATAGGATTAATTTAGTTCATAATAGAAATATTATTTAGATTTATTTAATTAATATTTAAGTTAGGGGGTGTTAGGGTTAGTGTTAGACTTAGGTTTAGGGGTTAATAATTTTATTACAGTGGCGGCGGTGTAGTGGGGGGCAGGATAGGGGTTAATAAATGTATTATAGGTGGCAACGGTGTAGGGGGGCAGGATAGGGGTTAATAAATTTAATATAGGTTGCGGCAGGGTCCGGGGGCGGCGGTTTAGGGGTTAATACATATATTATAGTTGCGGCGGGGTCAGGGAGCGGCGGTTTAGGGGTTAAACTATTTAGTTGCGGCGAGGTGCGGGATCAGCAGGATAGGGGTTAATAACTTTATTATAGAGGGCGACGGTATAGGGGAGGCAGGATAGGGGTTACTAGGTATAATGTAGGTTACGGCGGTGTCCGGGAGCGGCGGTATAGGGGTTAATACATTTATAAGAGTTGCGGCGGGGTCTAGGAGCAGCGGTTTAGGGGTTAGTAACTTTATTTAGTTGCGGGGGGCTCCGGGGGCGCCGGTATAGGGGGTAGAACAGTGTAGTTTAGTGTGGGTGCTTAGTGACAGGCTAGCAAGAAAGCTGTAAAAAAGCCGAAGAGCAGCGAGATCGGATGAGTGATAACTCTCATAGTCCGCTGCTCATCGCCCCGTACTTGGTGCGTGGCTTTTTGACAGCTTTTTTGATAACTTAGGCGAATTTTTGCAGGTCCGCGGCGGCGATGTGAGGCGAGCTTAGGCGGGCGTATTGGGCCGGCGAAGGCAGGTAAAGTAGACACGTTGATAACTACCCCCCATTGTATCTAGCTTAGTTTTTTTTTATTTTACAGGCAAGTTTGTATTTATTTTAACTAGGTAGAATAGTTACTAAATAGTAACTATTTACTAACTACCTAGCTAAAATAAATAAAAATGTACCTGTAAAATAAAACCTAACCTGTGTTACACTAACACCTAACATTACACAATTAAATAAATGACAAAATTAAATACAATTGCCTAAATTACAACAAAAAAAACCAAACACTAAATTACACAAAATAAAAAACAAATTATCAGATATTTAAACTAATTACATCTAATCTAATAGCCCTATCAAAATAAAAAAGCTCGCCCAAAATAAAATATAAAGCCTAGCCTAAACTAAACTACCAATAGCCCTTAAAAGGGCCTTTTACGGGGCATTGCCCCAAAGAAATCAGCTCATTTACCTGTAAAAAAAAAATACAAACAACCCCCCAAATAAAATACTAACTAAAAAAAACCTAAGCTCCCCATTTCCCTGAAAAGGGCATTTGGATGGGCATTGCCCTTAAAAGGGCATTTAGCTCTGTTGCTTCCCAAACCCTAACCTAAAAATAAAACCCACCCAATAAACCCTTAAAAAACCTAACACTAACCCCTGAAGATCCACTTACAGTTTTGAAGAGCCGACATCCATCCTCAACAAAGCCGGGAGAAGTCCTAAGCAAAGTGGCAAGAAGTCCTCAATGAAGCCGGGAAAAGTCTTCATACAAGCCGGCAGAAGTGGTCCTCCAGATGGGCAGAAGTCTTCATCCAGACGGTATCTTCTATCTTCATCCTTCCGACACGGAGTGGTTCCATCTTCAAGACATCCAGCTCGGAGCATCCTCTTCTGTCGATGGATCTTCAAGAATGAATTCTCCTTTAAATGACTTCATCCAAGATGGCATCCCTTGAATTCCGATTGGCTGATAGAATTCTATCAGCCATCGGAATTAAAGGTGAAAAAATCCTATTGACTGATGCAATCAGCCAATAGGATTGAGCTTTAATCCTATTGGCTGATCCAATCAGTCAATAGGATTAAGCTTGCATTCTATTGGCTGTTCCAATCAGCCAATAGAATGTGAGCTCAATCCTATTGGCTGATCGGATCAGACAATAGGATTGAAGCTCAATCCTATTGACTGATTGCATCAGTCAATAGGATTTTTTCACCTTTAATTCCGATTGACTGATAGAATTCTATCAGCCAATAGGAATTCAAGGGACGCCATCTTGGATGACATCATTTAAAGGAACCTTCATTCGTCTTAAGTCGTAGGAAGAAGAGGATGCTCCACGCCAGATGTCTTGAAGATGGACCCGCTCCGTGCCAGATAGATGAAGATAGAAGATGCCGTCTGGATGAAGACTTCAGCCCGTCTGGAGGACCACTTCTGCCGGCTTTGATGAAGACTTCTCCCTGCTTCGTTGAGTACTTCTTGCCACATCGCTGAGGACTTCTCCCGGCTTGTTGAGGATGAATGTCGACTCTTCAAAACTGTAAGTGGATCTTCAGGGGTTAGTGTTAGGTTTTTTTAAGGGTTTATTGGGTGAATTTTATTTTTAGGTTAGGGTTTTGGCAGCAATAGAGCTAAATGCCCTTTTAAGGGCAATACCCATCCAAATGCCCTTTTCAGGGCAATGGGGAGCTTAGGTATTTTAGTTATGATTTTATTTGGGGGGTTGGTTGTGTTGGTGGTGGGTTTTACTGTTGGGGGGTTGTTTATATTTTTTTTTACAGGTAAAAGAGCTGATTTCTTTGTGGCAATGCCCTGCAAAAGGCCCTTTTAAGGGCTATTGGTAGTTTAGTTTAGGCTAGGGTTTTTTGTTTATTTTTGGGAGGGGGGGGGGGCTTTTTTTAGTTTGATAGGGCTATTAGATTAGATGTAATTAGTTTAAATATCTGATCATTTGTTTTTTATTTTGTGTAATTTACAGGTTTTGTTTTGTAATTTAGGTAATTGTATTTAATTTATGTCATTTATTTAATTGTTGTGTAATGTTAGGTGTAACTCAGGTTAGGTTTTATTTTACAGATAAATTTGTATTTATGTTAGCTAGGTAGTTAGTAAATAGTTAATAACTATTTAATAACTATTCTACCTAGTTAAAATAAATACAAACTTGCTTGTTAATTAAAAATAAACCCTAAGATACATACAATGTAACTATTAGTTATATTGTAGCTAGCTTAGGCTTTATTTTATAGGTAAGTATTAAGGCCTAGATTTAGAGTTTGGTGTTAGCCGTGAAAACCAGCGTTAGAGGCTCCTAACGCTGGTTTTAGGCTACCTCCGGTATTTGGAGTCACTCAAAAAAGGGTCTAACGCTCACTTTTCAGCCGCGACTTTTCCATACCACAGATCCCCTTACGTAAATTGCGTATCCTATCTTTTCTATGGGATTTTTCTAACTCCGGTATTTAGAGTCGTGTCTGAAGTGAGCGTTAGAAATTTAGCGACAAAACTCCAGCCGCAGGAAAAAAGTCAGTAGTTAAGAGCTTTCTGGGCTAACGCCGGTTTATAAAGCTCTTAACTACTGTACTCTAAAGTAAACTAACACCCATAAACTACCTATGTACCCCTAAACCGAGGTCCCCCCACATCGCCGCAACTCGATTAAATTTTTTTACCCCTAATCTGCCGACCGCCAACTACGTTATCCTTATGTACCCCTAATCTGCTGCCCCTAACACCGCCGACCCCTATATTATATTTATTAACCCCTAATCTGCCCCCCACAACGTCGCCGCCAGCTACCTACAATAATTAACCCCTAATCTGCCGACCGCAAAGAGCCGCCAGCTACATTATAGCTATGTACCCCTAATCTGCTGCCCCTAACACCGCCGACCCCTATATTATATTTATTAACCCCTAATCTGCCCCCCTCAACGTCGCCTCCACCTGCCTACACTTATTAACCCCTAATCTGCCGAGCGGACCGCACCGCTATTATTATAAAGTTATTAACCCCTAATCCGCCTCACTAACCCTATAATAAATAGTATTAACCCCTAATCTGCCCTCCCTAACATCGCCGACACCTAACTTCAAACATTAACCCCTAATCTGCCGACTGGAGCTCACCGCTATTCTAATAAATGTATTAACCCCTAAAGCTAAGTCTAACCCTAACACTAACACCCCCTAAGTTAAATATAATTTAAATCTAACGAAATTAATTAACTCTTATTAAATAAATTATTCCTATTTAAAGCTAAATACTTACCTGTAAAATAAATCCTAATATAGCTACAATATAAATTATAATTATATTATAGCTATTTTAGGATTAATATTTATTTTACAGGTAACTTTGTATTTATTTTAACGAGGTACAATAGCTATTAAATAGTTAAGAACTATTTAATAGCTAAAATAGTTAAAATAATTACAAATTTACCTGTAAAATAAATCCTAACCTAAGTTACAATTAAACCTAACACTACACTATCAATAAATTAATTAAATAAAATACCTACAATTAAACCTAACACTACACTATCAATACATTAATTAAATACAATATCTACAAATAAATACAATGAAATAAACTAACTAAAGTACAAAAAATAAAAAAGAACTAAGTTACAAAAAATAAAAAAATATTTACAAACATTAGAAAAATATTACAACAATTTTAAACTAATTACACGTACTCTAAGCCCCCTAATAAAATAACAAAGCCCCCCAAAATAAAAAAATGCCCTACCCTATTCTAAATTACTAAAGTTCAAAGCTCTTTTACCTTACCAGCCCTGAACAGGGCCCTTTGCGGGGCATGCCCCAAGAAGTGCAGCTCTTTTGCCTGTAAAAAAAAACATACAATGCCCCCCCCAACATTACAACCCACCACCCACATACCCCTAATCTAATCCAAACCCCCCTTAAATAAACCTAACACTAAGCCCCTGAAGATCATCCTACCTTGTCTTCACCTCACCGGGTATCACACCGATCCGTCCTGGCTCCGATATCTTCATCCAACCCAAGCGGGGGCTAGACATCCACTGAAGAAGTCCAGAAGAGGGTCCAAAGTCTTCATCCTATCTGGGAAGAAGAGTAGATCCGGACCGGCAACCATCATCTTCCAAGCGGCATCTTCTATCTTCATCCGATGAGGACCGGCTCCATCCTGAAGACCTCCACCCTAACCCACCCTAACCCTCCACCACGGACCCTTCTTCATCCGGCGACGTCCAACTGAAGAATGACGGCTCGTTTAAGGGACGTCATCCAAGATGGCGTCCCTCGAATTCCGATTGGCTGATAGGATTCTGATTCTGATCGGAACAGCCAATAGAATGCAAGCTCAATCTGATTGGCTAATTGGATCAGCCAATCTGATTGAACTTGATTCTGATTGGCTGATTCCATCAGCCAATCAGAATATTCCTACCTTAATTCCGATTGGCTGATAGAATCCTATCAGCCAATCGGAATTCGAGGGATGCCATCTTGGATGACGTCCCTTAAAGGAGCCGTCATTCTTCAGTTGGACGTCGCCGGATGAAGATGGGTCCGCGGTGGAGGTCTTCAGGATGGAGCCGGTCCTCATCGAATGAAGATAGAAGATGCCGTTTGGAAGATGATGGTTGCCGGTCCGGATCTACTCTTCTTCCCGGATAGGATGAAGACTTTGGACCCTCGTCTGGACTTCTTCAGTGGATGTCTAGCCCCCGCTTGGGTTGGATGAAGATATCGGAGCCAGGACGGATCGGTGTGATACCCGGTGAGGGAAGACAAGGTAGGATGATCTTCAGGGGCTTAGTGTTAGGTTTATTTAAGGGGGTTTGGGTTAGATTAGGGGTATGTGGGTGGTGGGTTGTAATGTTGGGGGGGGTATTGTATGGGTTTTTTTACAGGCAAAAGAGCTGAACTTCTTGGGGCATGCCCCGCAAAGGGCCCTGTTCAGGGCTGGTAAGGTAAAAGAGCTTTGAACTTTAGTAATTTAGAATAGGGTAGGGCATTTTTTTATTTTGGGGGGCTTTGTTATTTTATTAGGGGGCTTAGAGTAGATGTAATTAGTTTAAAATTGTTGTAATATTTTTCTTATGTTTGTAAATATTTTTTTATTTTTTGTAACTTAGTTCTTTTTTATTTTTTGTACTTTAGTTAGTTTATTTCATTGTAGTTATTTGTAGATATTGTATTTAATTAATGTATTGATAGTGTAGTGTTAGGTTTAATTGTAGGTAATTGTAGATATTTTATTTAATTTAATGATAGTTTAGTGTTAGGTTTAATTGTAACTTAGGTTAGGATTTATTTTACAGGTAATTTTGTTATTATTTTAACTAGGTAACTATTAAATAGTTCTTAACTATTTAATAGCTATTGTACCTGGTTAAAATAATTACAAATTTACCTGTAAAATAAATATTAATCCTAAAATAGCTATAATATAATTATAATTTATATTGTAGCTATATTAGGATTTATTTTACAGGTAAGTATTTAGCTTTAAATAGGAATAATTTATTTAATAAGAGATAATTAATTTTGTTAGATTTAAATTATATTTAACTTAGGGGGGTGTTAGTGTTAGGGTTAGACTTAGCTTTAGGGGTTAATACATTTATTAGAAAAGCGGTGAGCTCCAGTCGGCAGATTAGGGGTTAATAATTGAAGTTAGGTGTCGGCGATGTTAGGGAGGGCAGATTAGGGGTTAATACTATTTATTATAGGGTTAGTGAGGCGGATTAGGGGTTAATAACTTTATTATAGTAGCGCTCAGGTCCGCTCGGCAGATTAGGGGTTAATAAGTGTACGAAATGAGGAAGAAGGAAGGCTGAGTCCAAGTGTCAGGAAAAGAGTTTATTGCAAGAATAGGCTTTCAGAATGCAAGGTAAGCTCCAATCTTACGCGTTTCAAGCATGGGCACATGCGCTTCATCAGAGATATCTGTCTCTGCTCTTCAGGATCCATATAAGGGGGTGAGTGGCCAATCAGGACAAGTGTGGTCCTTTACTCTTCAGATTTGAAAAATTATCGGCAGGTGTATAGTTTAATGGTCACCCACTAGTATGTTTACATCGATCCTGTGCAGCAGAAGACTGAGAAGAACAGATAGATAATGGTTAAATGATTTTTTGATTTTTAAAAATAGAACTTGATTGTACATAATGTTTCAAACATATATATATGAATATCAGTGGATGTAGTACTGAATAAAGTCACAAAGGCGAATGCCTGTCTGGGTGCTTATTGTATACTTTGCTTCAGTTTTGGTTTCTATATTTTCACATTTAGAGGTGAGCACATCTTGAAGTTAAACAGTTAGACCATATTTTAAAATCCCGTAATTTGACAGAACCCTTTATGGGGAATATTAGGCTTGTGGGGATAATATGTGGCCTAACTTGGACAGGAATTAACAATAGCCTTTAATGTGACTTACAGTACTACTCCAAACATCATCATGCATAAAAATAGTTAATAATTAATTAATAACATTTTGTTGGTCTAATAGCATTTGTAACAAACTTTAATAAGTTGTATTTGTGAATTACTCCTGTGAGGTCACTAGGAAAGTGTGTGTTTACTTTACTATGTATCTGGGGTCCCCTAATAATATTTGGCTCATAGTTGTGTATCACAAGTGGTGTTAAATGAAATAACAGAGGTGAAAATTTGCTCTAAAAATAAGTATTGCCAATACTAAGGGAAGGAGTTCTGTTATTTGATACTCTAGGGGAATGCTGGTGTATGTTAGCTGCCTTACCTGTTGTGAATAACAACGCAGGGTAAGGAATTAGGACTATTAGATAAGCTTGATAAAAAAGTTTTCTTGTGTTTTTTCTTATTAAAATAGATTAGCTAAAGGAAAAGTTAATAATTAATTTATTATTGAAAGAGGGATGAATCTAACTATACCTATACTAAGAACATTTTATAGTTTCTTATGTATATGTCTATTGGTTATTTCTTCTAGTTTCTTACTTTTCTCTACTCTGAGGTTTTCTATCTTTGGTAGGGGATTTAGGATCTAAAGACAGCTAGGATGAATGGAAAAAGGGTGTCCTGTTCACTCAATGTATAGATTGACACCATATCTTTTGTTCATGCCTTGTGGTGCCCTAGTTTGCAGCATGAAGATCCAGTATACTTCTCTTTTGGATAGTGTTTTATTCCTATCTCCTCCCAGTGGATTATTTATTATATGTTCAATTGCTTTGAATGTGAAATGAGTCAGTTTTTGTGGATGTGTATGAAAGTGTTTGGCCACTGGTGTTCTGGGGAATTCTTCCTCTATGGATAGGAGATGTTCCCTTATGCGGTCTTTTAAGGGGCGTGTGGTAATACCCACATATTGTTGTTGGCAGTATGAGCATGTGATCAGATAAATTATGTATGTTGATGTGCAATCCATCCTAGTGGTAATGGGGTATGTTTTGTTGGTTTGCGAGGAAGTGAATGTTAGGCACTTGTCGGTATGTTTGCAGCTTTTACATGGTATATGACCACATCTGTAGTTTCCTTTGATGGGGGTGAGCCAATTAGTGATTGATGGAGTTCTATTGTTAAACTTATGTGTAATCTTGTTTCTTATTGTTGGTGCTTTTTTAGCTACAAATCTAATGCGTTTCTGTAATTTATCCCTTAGTGTGGTGTCACTGTTGAGGACAGGTAGATACTTCTTGATAATTCTAGTGATGGTATAAAATTGTTTACTGTAATTTGTGACAAAACATATGTCTTCTTTTATATCATTTCTGTTAGATGTGCTTTTGGTTGTTTTGCTGGTTAACAATAGTGTCCTATTCATTTTCATTACTTGAGATTTGGTTTTAAGAAGGGAGCTTTTTTTATAGCCTCTAGCTACTAATCTATTTGTGAGTTCATCTGCTTGTTTGATGTATGACTGGAGAGAACTACAGTTTCTCCGCAGTCTGAGGTATTGACCCTTAGGGATGCCTCTTTGTGTGTGTGGAGCATGGCAAGAGTCTGCTCTTAATATCGTGTTTCTTGCTAGAGGTTTTCTGAATGTGCTAGTTATGATTTCTCCTACACTATTGTGTTCTAGTGTGAGGTCTAAGAAATTGATGATGTGGTCATCATTTTGATGTGTAAATGTCAAATTGAGTGTATTATTGTTGAAGTAATTGATGATTTCTTGGATGGTGACTTCTGTGTTCTTCTTGTAGATCAGGATTAAGTCATCTATAAATCTGCCGTATATAACTACTTTGTCCTAAAGGGCCAGCCCACCCCCAAAGAGATAAAGATGTTCAAAATACCCCATATACAAGTTTGCATATGAGGGGGCAAACTTGGCCCCCATGGCAGTGCCACATTTCTGGAGGTAGTAATGGCCCTCGAAGACAAAGTAGTTGTGTGTAAGAAGAAATCTCATAAGTTCCACAAGGAATGTGATAAATTCCTCTGAGTAACTAGTGTGTCTCCTTAGCATATATGTCAGAGCTGTGAGGCCTTCCTCATGGGGGATGCTCGAATAAAGTGCTGAGACATCTATGGATAACCAAGTGTAATTATCTTGCCATGTTATTGCTTGAATTTGTTGTATTAGATGTGTGCTGTCGCGTATATACCCTGGCAGGGATTTGACTATGGGTTGTAATATGTTGTCTAGCCAGTTCCCTACTCTTTCGCACAGTGAGCCTCTGCTGGCCACTATAGGTCTGCGTGTGTCAATAAGAGTCTTATGAATTTTGGGGACTGTGCAAAATGTAGGGATAGTAGGGTACTCAACTAGGCAATAAGCGGCTATATCTTGAGTTAGGTGCCCCTCTTCTACTGCAGAATCTAATAGATTGTGAAGTTCTTGTTTAAATTTATGTGTCGGATTGAAGGTCAATTTTGAGTATGTCTCGTTGTCATTTAGTTGTCTGTATACCTCTCTTTTGTAATCATCAGTGTTGAGGATTACTATTGCCCCTCCTTTGTCTGCTGGGGTAACCACTATATCTTTGTTAGTGCTAAGTGATTTAAGTGCCAATTGTTCACTGATAGATAGATTGTGTTTACTTGTCGGAT
Organism: Bombina bombina; assembly: GCF_027579735.1. Taxonomy (NCBI): domain Eukaryota; kingdom Metazoa; phylum Chordata; class Amphibia; order Anura; family Bombinatoridae; genus Bombina; species Bombina bombina. Next base: position 757,035,437 of record NC_069504.1, read on the forward strand.
TATTAGTGGGGTTGGGAGCATTCTCTAAAGAGGAATGTAAACTAGTGAGTTCCAACTCTATAAGGTTTTGGAACGTCTCTATTGCTTCACTTCTGCTGTGGACTGGGTAGAAGTAAGATTTAGTGTGTGATAGTGCTTTGAATATAGGAACTGTGTCATGAGTGCTGGCTTCTCTAAGTGTGATAGCTTGGAGTGAGGTGAGAGTGTTCAAGTCACAGAGGTCTCTGAATTGTAAACCTATGGAGTCAGTATTTTCTTGTGTTGTATTATCTGGCTGTGAGCTATTCTCTTGTTCATTCTCGGTGCTTGTGATTTGTGAAAAATGCTTGTATAGTGTAATTTTTCTAACCAAGGCATTAATATCTAGAATAGTGGAAAAAAGGTCAAAGTTGGTGGACGGGGCAAAGGATAACCCTTTGTTCAGGACGACAGGAAGAGTTAGAGGTGGCGCCTACGGCTAGCTGTCTTAAAATTAGTAAAAAAGTGATAATTTTATAAGATCAAATAATGTGAATCAACGTAATAATATTAAATTACGTTGATTCACATTATTTGATCTTATAAAATTATCACTTTTTTTTTACTAATTTTAAGACAGCTAGCCGTAGGCGCCACCTCTAACTCTTCCTGTCGTCCTGTCTAGCATCCAAGGTTGCAAATTTGTGAGATTTTTTTGCAAACCTAGAGGTAGGCCAGTCTGTCCCACAAAACAGTTTGATACACACCCCTTGTTTTTTGATAACCCTTTGTTCAATAGACTAATTTGTGAACTGTTAAGGGTAATGTTGGATAGGTTGATTACTGACCCTACTTCTTTTGTATGGTCTTTTTTATTCTGCTTGGATAACGTAGTGGTAAATCCTTTTTTGGTGTACTACTGGTAATCGGTGTTTGTACTAGTGTTGACAGTTTAATTCTGCCATCAGAGGTGCTGTGGCTTGTTGTTTCTTCATTCGAAGTGTGTGCTTGTGATTCTTCAACTATCTGTGAGCCCTCTGTGTTGTCTGTGTCGATACTTGAGAATGTGACTCGCTTGGCGTTAGTTGTGTGGTTGAAGTGACCCTTTCTTTTGTTTTTGTTCTTATTTTTGTGATTGTGTTGTTTGGAATCATCTTTGTGTCTATATGGTTTGTCTTTCTGCCAGGAATATACGATGTCTAATTTGTAATCCTTTACATCTCTCTGGTATTTACTCACTTTTCTTTCTGATAGTGTGGAATCTAGCTGTTGCATGGTTGAGTCTAGTTGGGTTTTGTAGTCTATATATTTTTTAGTATGTTCAAATGGTTTAGGAGACTCTAAGGTCTCTTCTATCTGTGTTAATAGGGAATCTCTCTCTTCTTTCTTATGTTTGAGCAGCTGCTTCATCAAAATGATGGAGCAGTTGGTCAAATTATTGTTCCATTCATCCATGAAGCTTTGGTTGTGTCGAGCAAAGGATGGATATTTCTTCATCCTAAGCCCCCTAGGGACTTTTCTTTCGTTGATGTAGAGTTCTAAGAACTCTATATCCCACCAAAGATTACTTTCTTTGTATTTAATGTTTTCTAGGTTAGAGAAAATGTTAGTTAGATCCCTCTCTAATGGTTCATCTGTTCTAGTGGAGTTACCTTTTAGTGCTGTACTCATTATGAGTTTTCTTCGGTCTGTGTCTATTACTCCTGTAAGGGTGTTACTTTCAGCCATAATGGTAAGCTAGTATGTCTAGTTGCTTGAATAAGCTTAGTGTAATAGTGTAAAACAGTATGTATGTAGAAAGCCTATTATTAAATTTAAGAAACTGTAAAGAGGATAAAGATCCTGGGTAGGGATCAAGGCGAACCAGTTTCTTAAAGTGAAATTGGCACAATGTACTGGGAATATTGTTAGCAGTCTGGGTACTAGTATATAGCTGCTATTTATGCTTAAGATGTGCTGTAGTTAGAAAGGTGTATAATACAGTTTTTGCTGGTGTAGTACTTTGTTGTGCCAGTACATAAAATTGGTATGTGCAAAAAAGCTGTAAATAGCAAATGGCAGCTAAAAGAGTAGCTGAAGAAATAGTTGACAAATTTGCAGAGTCCCACCCTTATTAGTCTAAGACTTAGATAGCTTATATTGGTGGTAAGTTAGTTTGTGAAACACATTCGGTTAATTAGAACTCCTGCTCAGTAATTGGTGAGATTATAAATAGCCAAACTGCTTATGATATTGCAAAGAAAGTCAGTGACGATGAAACAGTTCTGATAAAGTCAATCTTGTTTATAGAGGTTAAATCCTCTAAAGTGGAGATACACAGTTCGCAGGTGTTTAATCCGTTTGTAGGCTCAGGTGCACAATTAGGTGGATGTAAAGGCAAGACGATGTGTTATACCCTTTGGATCGGTGTGATCTCAGGTCTTGATTTATGTTAGGTGGAAAGTCTGAGTTCTTTTAGGTGTTTCATTCAATAGTCAGAGTCACCGATATCATGCACAATGCAAATATGTATGCAAATACAAAGACAAAGAGGGGTACTCACTGATGACAGTCTCTGTCCTAGGCCGCTTGATAGCTGTACGTGAAGGAAGTCGTTCCTGGGAGGGACCCGATTATGGAGCCGAGTAACTGATGTGAGATTCTTGAGGTTAAGGGAGACACAGTGTGCCTGCGACCTGGAGTAGATCCTCCTGTATGGTCCCTAGGATGTCTGCTTTCCCTCAGTAGGTCCGCTTGCTCGCCCGTACTCGGCGTCTATGCGTGTCGGGTCTTGATGACCTCACTGGCAAGGGACTTTCCTCTCGTTGGTAATGTGAGCGCGTCGCTCTAATCTTGTGCGGCTCTACGGGTCCCTGTAGGGTTGGAATCCAGACGTCTGTATGATGACGACAGCGGGGCAGAAAAGTGAGTACCCTTTGTAGTCTTAAGTAATGCGGTGTGCTGTTTCAGTCATAGGGCTCAGCCGACGGCGGATCCTCCTGCCGCCGGATGCATACGAAATGAGGAAGAAGGAAGGCTGAGTCCAAGTGTCAGGAAAAGAGTTTATTGCAAGAATAGGCTTTCAGAATGCAAGGTAAGCTCCAATCTTACGCGTTTCACGCATGGGCACATGCGCTTCATCAGAGATATCTGTCTCTGCTGTTCAGGATCCATATAAGGGGGTGAGTGGCCAATCAGGACAAGTGTGGTCCTTTACTCTTCAGATTTGAAAAATTATCGGCAGGTGTATAGTTTAATGGTCACCCACTAGTATGTTTACATCGATCCTGTGCAGCAGAAGACTGAGAAGAACAGATAGATAATGGTTAAATGATTTTTTGATTTTTAAAAATAGAACTTGATTGTACATAATGTTTCAAACATATACATATGTTACGGTTACCCTTAGTCTCGCTGAGAGATGGACCGCTTAGTAGCCTGGATCCCTATTGCTAAAGAGGGGAGAAGCTGCTTTCCATAGTATTCTATATGAGTCTCGCAAATATAGAATAATCTCCCTTAGCTGCAGTACCGCTAGGATACCCTTCTGCCCACAAAAACGAGTCAACGCTGCGATTGAGGGTCAAACAAGAACTCAGGACTGGGATGCCCAGCCTGCTTTTTATTAAGGTTACATGCACACAGGGCACTCCCAGGGGGAGAGGGGGGGAAGCACAAAATCCCCCATCACACATTTAGATAGAGAGCACTGTCCTTTGACAGGCCACAATAGGATTACAGTACTTAAGATAACAAGTTTACAAGTTCATCTTATCAATTAGCAGTCTGGCTCCAGAGGTGATTAGACAATAGTTTCTAAAAGCTGAAAAAAAAGAGTTAACTCTTTATGAAATGATACTTGTTACGGTTTTCTTGGAGCCCTTCTTAGGCGCTGGCTTGCTGGTTCAGGCATTGCTGCTGGGAAATAAGCTCTTCACAACAAAATAACTAATGCTTCTGTAACAGTGCTCCCTTTCTGTGGAACACTCTGGCAGACACGGTCTGACCCCTTTTCGGGGCAGACTAAGGCTGTCCAGACCGCTGATTATGCGGGGCTGAGGTCGGTTTGTCTGGACAACCCGTCGGCGTTGCCATTCTGTTTCCCAGGTCTGTAAGTAATGGTGAAATTGAAGGGTTGCAACGATAAGCTCCAACGTAATAGCCTGCCGTTATCTCCAGAGACCCGGTTCAGCCACACCAACGGGTTATGGTCGGTGACCAGAGTGAACTCCTGACCATATAAATAGGGAGTCAATTTCTTTAATGCCCACACCAAAGCCAAACACTCCTTTTCGACCGCTGCATAGCTGACTTCGCGGGGCAGGAGCTTCCGGCTGATGTAGGCAACTGGATGCTCCCCTCCATCTTCGCCTACTTGGCTGAGGACGGCTCCCAGCCCGAACATGGAAGCATCTGTATGGACGATAAAATGTTTGTTAAGGGCTGGGGCCGCCAAGACAGGAGCGTTAATTAGAGCATTTTTGAGAGCCTGGAAAGCCGTTTCACAGTGGGGAGACCACAGGACCTGACCTGAAGTCAGTCAGGGGTTTGGCAAGTGTGCTGTAGTCTGGTACGAACCGTCTATAGTACCCTGCCGTGCCCAGGAAGGCTAGGACCTGAGTCTTAGTGATGGGGGTGGGCCAATTGGCGACAGCTTCTATTTTGGCCGGCTCTGGTCGCTGCTTTCCACACCCCACCCGGTGACCCAGGTACTGTACCTCGGCCATCCCAAAGTGGCATTTTTCTGGCTTCAGAGTCAGGCCAGCAGCCCGGATCTGATCCAGAACCATTCCCACATGAGCTAAGTGGTCCTCCCAGGACTCACTGTGGATCGCTATGTCGTCCAGGTAGGCGCAAGCAAAACTCTGGAAGCCATCCAGGAGCCTATCCACCAAGCGCTGGAATGTAGCTGGGGCATTCTTCATCCCAAACGGCATTACCCTAAACTGATATAAGCCGAATGGGGTGACGAATGCCGACTTGGGGATAGCCTCCGGGGCCAGGGGAATCTGCCAGTAACCTTTGCAGAGGTCAATAGTGGTCAGGTAATTTCCCCTGGCTATACGATCGAGTAGCTCGTCTACCCTGGGCATAGGGTAAGCGTCCGTCACGGTATTTTCATTGAGCCTCCGATAGTCTACGCAGAACCGGGTGGTCCCATCTTTCTTGGGCACCAAGACAACTGGGGAGGCCCAGGGACTATCGGAGGGCTCAATTACCCTGAGCTGGAGCATCTCATCGATCTCCTTCTTCATTCCTGTCCTAACTGCTTCGGGGATTCGGTACGGAGCCTGGCGCAAGGGAGCTTGTCCCGGAGTATCTACCTGGTGGGTGGTTAAAGTAGTGTACCCTGGCTTCGGGGAGAAGGTGAGGTGTTTAGACTGGAGGAGTTGGTTGAGCTGCTCCCTTTCAGTGGGGCTAAGTCGGTCCCCTATCTGAACCTGCGCCACTATACCTGTGGGGATGCTCTTTTCTAATAGGTCTGGAATGGGTAAACTGTCGGGGTCTTCCTGAGGGGAACAACATACGGCCGTCACGTTCTCTGGCCGCTCAAAATATTCCTTGAGCATGTTTACATGGAATGTCTTTCTAAGATTGTTGTCGTGGCAGCTAGCTATCACATAAGTGGTGTCTCCCCTTTTCTCTACGATCTGGTAGGGACCCTGCCAGGACGCCTGCAATTTGTCTGTCTTCACCGGCTTAAGTACTAACACCTTTTGTCCTATGGTGAAGATTCTCTTTCGGGCCCCCCGATCGTACCATACTTTCTGTCTTCTCTGGGCCAACTGGAGATTAGCCCGCACGGATTTGGCTAATTGCTCCATTCGGTCCCTGAGTTCCAGCACGTATGGCACAATGGGGACACCGTCAGCCTCCATCTCTCCCTCCCAGTGCTCCCGGATCAGGTTTAGGGGTCCCCGTACCTTTCTTCCGTAGAGCAACTCGAAGGGAGAGAACCCTGTCGTTTCCTGGGGCACCTCCCGATAAGCAAATAGGAGGTGCGGCAGGAAGCGTTCCCAGTCTCGGTATTCCTGAGTGAACGTCTTGAGCATTTGCTTGAGGGTCCCATTGAACCTCTCACACAGCCCGTTCGTCTGGGGGTGGTATGGGGAGCTCAGGAGGGACTTAATTTTGCAAACCTGCCAGAGTTGTTGGGTCAATTCAGCCGTAAATTGGGTGCCTCGGTCGGATAGGATTTCTTTTGGAAATCCTACCCGGGAGAACACCTGTACTAGTGCATTCGCTACCGTATCCGCTTGTATGTTGGATAGGGCGACAGCCTCTGGGTACCTGGTAGCGTAGTCCACTACGGTAAGAATGTATCGCTTACCGGAGGGACTAGGGGTAGCCAGTGGTCCCACTAGGTCAATAGCAACCCGGCTGAAGGGTTCCTCTACAATGGGCATATTTACTAGCTGGGCTTTAGGGTGATCGCCTCGCCTTCCTACTCGTTGACACACATCGCAGGTGTTACAGTAAGTTCTAACGTCAGCGTGCACCCCTGGCCAAAAGAACGTGTGAGTAATGCGGTGTAGGGTACGGGTAACGGCTAGGTGGCCTGCTAAGGGGATGTCGTGGCCTATTTTGAGGATTTCTTGACGGTATTTGTGGGGCACTACCAGCTGTCGCCTACGCTGTCCCCTTTTCTCTGTCCAGCGGTATAGTTTCCCTTTTTCCCATAAGAATGTTTCGTTATCTGCCCCGCCCCCTCCGGTCTCTGCTCATTCCCGGTACTTTTGTAAGGTCGGGTCAGTCTTAGACTCTGCCTCGAAAGCATCTGGGGTGTCCCAGGGTATGGGGCCTAACCTGTCAGGCAAGGTCGGGGTAGGTCTTACCTGTGTCTCCCGCACTGGTGAGAGCTCTCGCTCCGTCCGGGCTTGGGCCCGTGTAGTCACTGGGTCCGCCTCGTTGTTGCATACTGGAGCATAGGCAGAAGTCATGGGGCCCAAATCGTTGCCCAGTAGTACTTCGGCAGGTAAATTATCCATTAGGCCCACGTTCACAGCCCCCTTTCCCGCTCCCCAATCAAGATGCACTTTAGCTGTTGGAATTTTGTACACATCCCCCCCCCCGCCACTCTAACGGCCACAGTCTGTCCGGATCGCTTGTGCTCTGGCACCAAATGACTCTGTACCAGCGTGATAGTAGCCCCTGTGTCTCGCAATCCCTCGGTAGATCGCCCCTCGAGCCATACCCTCTGCCGATGGTGCTGGCGGTTATCTGAGGCAGCATATACAGGGTCTGCCTCGTGAAGCGGCCCCACATATCCCTCCATAGGGGCCTCTTGGTTAACACAGAGGGCCCGGGCCGGACGATAGGACCCAGAGGGGTAATTGTAATTCCTGGGTGTCTGGTGCGTATTAAGGGGGCAGCTAGCCATGAAATGCCCTGGTTGCTTGCATCGGTGGCAAGTCGGTCTGGGACGCTCAGAGCTGTTATTGGGTGGTCCTGAGTGTCGGACGGGCCTTGTGGGCACCGGGGCTCGGAATTCAGTACGAGGGGGTGCACGGTAAACCTCTCTGGGTTCGACCCGTGCTGGAGCTCGGTAGTTCATGGGTTCGTGAAGACGGGAGTCATAATGTTCATCGGCCAATTTGGCTGCTTCTTCTAAGGTAGAAGGCCGCCTGTCTCGCAGCCATTCCTTCCCTTGCTGTTCCATGCCATTATAAAAATGTTCTAAGAGAAACAATTGTAAAATTTCCTCCCCAGTCACCGCTTTACTTCCGCTCAGCCAGTGATTTGCCGCTCTCCGCATTCGGTGCGCCCATTCCATATGGGTATCGTTAGGCTTCTTTTCCGTGCCCCGAAACTGTCGGCGATACGTGTCCGGAGTTACAGCGTACCGTCGCAACAGTGTCTCCTTAACTAGCTCATACTGTGTCACTTCCTCAGCACCCAGAGTACGAAAGGCTTCCAGGGCTCGCCCGGATAGTTTCCCAGACAATATCGTGGGCCACTCTCTGTTGGGAATCTGGTGCAGGGCACATTGCCTTTCGAAGTCCGCCAAATATTCATCAATCCCTGTCTCGCTCTCTAGGAAGGGTCGAAATGCCGCATAGGGTATCTTGGGCCTCCCAGCATTTTCGACAGGGATGATTACCTGCGGGGCTTCAGCATTGCGGTGTGCATTCGCTAGGTTGAGTTCGTGGGCTCGAGTCTCTCGTATATCCTCGTCCGCCTCTGCCATCAACTGCTGTACCAATTCCATGGAGGGGTTCGGCCCGTATAATGAGAGCCTTTCCCGAACAATCCTGGTTTTTTCGTCACTAATCGTGGTCGGTGTTTCCGCCATTGTGAAGCTCTGATCCAGTTCGGTCAATTCTGCGATCAGCTCTCTCCTCGGCCGGTTGCTGGCGTACCCCCCTCTGCTTTCAAGTAAATCCTTTTGGGTTGTACGCTTCAATTTTTCGTAAGCGCTCTCCATCCGTTCTGTACCTCTCCTAGGAAATCCAGGAAAATCCCGCCGCTGCCGCCAAATGTTACGGTTACCCTTAGTCTCGCTGAGAGATGGACCGCTTAGTAGCCTGGATCCCTATTGCTAAAGAGGGGAGAAGCTGCTTTCCATAGTATTCTATATGAGTCTCGCAAATATAGAATAATCTCCCTTAGCTGCAGTACCGCTAGGATACCCTTCTGCCCACAAAAACGAGTCAACGCTGCGATTGAGGGTCAAACAAGAACTCAGGACTGGGATGCCCAGCCTGCTTTTTATTAAGGTTACATGCACACAGGGCACTCCCAGGGGGAGAGGGGGGGAAGCACAAAATCCCCCATCACACATTTAGATAGAGAGCACTGTCCTTTGACAGGCCACAATAGGATTACAGTACTTAAGATAACAAGTTTACAAGTTCATCTTATCAATTAGCAGTCTGGCTCCAGAGGTGATTAGACAATAGTTTCTAAAAGCTGAAAAAAAAGAGTTAACTCTTTATGAAATGATACTTGTTACGGTTTTCTTGGAGCCCTTCTTAGGCGCTGGCTTGCTGGTTCAGGCATTGCTGCTGGGAAATAAGCTCTTCACAACAAAATAACTAATGCTTCTGTAACAACATATGAATATCAGTGGATGTAGTACTGAATAAAGTCACAAAGGCGAATGCCTGTCTGGGTGCTTATTGTATACTTTGCTTCAGTTTTGGTTTCTATATTTTCACATTTAGAGGTGAGCACATCTTGAAGTTAAACAGTTAGACCATATTTTAAAATCCCGTAATTTGACAGAACCCTTTATGGGGAATATTAGGCTTGTGGGGATAATATGTGGCCTAACTTGGACAGGAATTAACAATAGCCTTTAATGTGACTTACAGTACTACTCCAAACATCATCATGCATAAAAATAGTTAATAATTAATTAATAACATTTTGTTGGTCTAATAGCATTTGTAACAAACTTTAATAAGTTGTATTTGTGAATTACTCCTGTGAGGTCACTATGAAAGTGTGTGTTTACTTTACTATGTATCTGGGGTCCCCTAATAATATTTGGCTCATAGTTGTGTATCACAAGTGGTGTTAAATGAAATAACAGAGGTGAAAATTTGCTCTAAAAATAAGTATTGCCAATACTAAGGGAAGGAGTTCTGTTATTTGATACTCTGGGGGAATGCTGGTGTATGTTAGCTGCCTTACCTGTTGGGAATAACAACGCAGGGTAAGGAATTAGGACTATTAGATAAGCTTGATAAAAAAGTTTTTTTGTGTTTTTTTCTTATTAAAATAGATTAGCTAAAGGAAAAGTTAATAATTAATTTATTATTGAAAGAGGGATGAATCTAACTATACCTATACTAAGAACATTTTATAGTTTCTTATGTATATGTCTATTGGTTATTTCTTCTAGTTTCTTACTTTTCTCTACTCTGAGGTTTTCTATCTTTGGTAGGGGATTTAGGATCTAAAGACAGCTAGGATGAATGGAAAAAGGGTGTCCTGTTCACTCAATGTATAGATTGACATCATATCTTTTGTTCATGCCTTGTGGTGCCCTAGTTTGCAGCATGAAGATCCAGTATACTTCTCTTTTGGATAGTGTTTTATTCCTATCTCCTCCCAGTGGATTATTTATTATATGTTCAATTGCTTTGAATGTGAAATGAGTCAGTTTTTGTGGATGTGTATGAAAGTGTTTGGCCACTGGTGTTCTGGGGAATTCTTCCTCTATGGATAGGAGATGTTCCCTTATGCGGTCTTTTAAGGGGCGTGTGGTAATACCCACATATTTTTGTTGGCAGTATGAGCATGTGATCAGATAAATTATGTATGTTGATGAGCAATCCATCCTAGTGGTAATGGGGTATGTTTTGTTGGTTTGCGAGGAAGTGAATGTTAGGCACTTGTCGGTATGTTTGCAGCTTTTACATGGTATACGACCACATCTGTAGTTTCCTTTGATGGGGGTGAGCCAATTAGTGATTGATGGAGTTCTATTGTGAAACTTATGTGTAATCTTGTCTCTTATTGTTGGTGCTTTTTTAGCTACAAATCTAATGCGTTTCTGTAATTTATCCCTTAGTGTGGTGTCACTGTTGAGGACAGGTAGATACTTCTTGATAATTCTAGTGATGGTATAAAATTGTTTACTGTAATTTGTGACAAAACATATGTCTTCTTTTATATAATTTCTGTTAGATGTGCTTTTGGTTGTTTTGCTGGTTAACAATAGTGTCCTATTCATTTTCATTACTTGAGATTTGGTTTTAAGAAGGGAGCTTTTTTTATAGCCTCTAGCTACTAATCTATTTGTGAGTTCATCTGCTTGTTTGATGTATGACTGGAGAGAACTACAGTTTCTCCGCAGTCTGAGGTATTGACCCTTAGGGATGCCTCTTTGTGTGTGTGGAGCATGGCAAGAGTCTGCTCTTAATATCGTGTTTCTTGCTAGAGGTTTTCTGAATGTGCTAGTTATGATTTCTCCTACACTATTGTGTTCTAGTGTGAGGTCTAAGAAATTGATGATGTGGTCATCATTTTGATGTGTAAATGTCAAATTGAGTGTATTATTGTTGAAGTAATTGATGATTTCTTGGATGATGACTTCTGTGTTCTTCTTGTAGATCAGGATTAAGTCATCTATAAATCTGCCGTATATAACTACTTTGTCCTCAAGGGCCAGTCCACCCCCAAAGAGATAAAGATGTTCAAAATACCCCATATACAAGTTTGCATATGAGGGGGCAAACTTGGCCCCCATGGCAGTGCCACATTTCTGGAGGTAGTAATGGCCCTCGAAGACAAAGTAGTTGTGTGTAAGAAGAAATCTCATAAGTTCCACAAGGAATGTGATAAATTCCTCTGAGTAACTAGTGTGTCTCCTTAGCATATATGTCAGAGCTGTGAGGCCTTCTTCATGGGGATGCTCGAATAAAGTGCTGAGACATCTATGGATAACCAAGTGTAATTATCTTGCCATGTTATTGCTTGAATTTGTTGTATTAGATGTGTGCTGTCGCGTATATACCCTGGCAGGGATTTGACTATGGGTTGTAATATGTTGTCTAGCCAGTTCCCTACTCTTTCGCACAGTGAGCCTCTGCTGGCCACTATAGGTCTGCCAGGTGTGTCAATAAGAGTCTTATGAATTTTGGGGACTGTGCAAAATGTAGGGATAGTAGGGTACTCAACTAGGCAATAAGCGGCTATATCTTGAGTTAGGTGCCCCTCTTCTACTGCAGAATCTAATAGATTGTGAAGTTCTTGTTTAAATTTATGTGTCGGATTGAAGGTCAATTTTGAGTATGTCTCGTTGTCATTTAGTTGTCTGTATACCTCTCTTTTGGAATCATCAGTGTTGAGGATTACTATTGCCCCTCCTTTGTCTGCTGGGGTAACCACTATATCTTTGTTAGTGCTAAGTGATTTAAGTGCCAATTGTTCACTGATAGATAGATTGTGTTTACTTGTCGGATTATTAGTGGGGTTGGGAGCATTCTCTAAAGAGGAATGTAAACTAGTGAGTTCCAACTCTATAAGGTTTTGGAACGTCTCTATTGCTTCACTTCTGCTGTGGACTGGGTAGAAGTAAGATTTAGTGTGTGATAGTGCTTTGAATATAGGAACTGTGTCATGAGTGCTGGCTTCTCTAAGTGTGATAGCTTGGAGTGAGGTGAGAGTGTTCAAGTCACAGAGGTCTCTGAATTGTAAACTTATGGAGTCAGTATTTTCTTGTGTTGTATTATCTGGCTGTGAGCTATTCTCTTGTTCATTCTCAGTGCTTGTGATTTGTGAAAAATGCTTGTATAGTGTAATTTTTCTAACCAAGGCATTAATATCTAGAATAGTGGAAAAAAGGTCAAAGTTGGTGGACGGGGCAAAGGATAACCCTTTGTTCAATAGACTAATTTGTGAACTGTTAAGGGTAATGTTGGATAGGTTGATTACTGACCCTACTTCTTTTGTATGGTCTTTTTTATTCTGCTTGGATAACGTAGTGGTAAATCCTTTTTTGGTGTACTACTGGTAATCGGTGTTTGTACTAGTGTTGACAGTTTAATTCTGCCATCAGAGGTGCTGTGGCTTGTTGTTTCTTCATTCGAAGTGTGTGCTTGTGATTCTTCAACTATCTGTGAGCCCTCTGTGTTGTCTGTGTCGATACTTGAGAATGTGACTCGCTTGGCGTTAGGTGTGTGGTTGAAGTGACCCTTTCTTTTGTTTTTGTTCTTATTTTTGTGATTGTGTTGTTTGGAATCATCTTTGTGTCTATATGGTTTGTCTTTCTGCCAGGAATATACGATGTCTAATTCGTAATCCTTTACATCTCTCTGGTATTTACTCACTTTTCTTTCTGATAGTGTGGAATCTAGCTGTTGCATGGTTGAGTCTAGTTGGGTTTTGTAGTATATATATTTTTTAGTATGTTCAAATGGTTTAAGAGACTCTAAGGTCTCTTCTATCTGTGTTAATAGGGAATCTATCTCTTCTTTCTTATGTTTGAGCAGCTGCTTCATCAAAATGATGGAGCAGTTGGTCAAATTATTGTTCCATTCATCCATGAAGCTTTGGTTGTGTCGAGCAAATAATGGATATTTCTTCATCCTAAGCCCCCTAGGGACTTTTCTTTCGTTGATGTAGAGTTTTAAGAACTCTATATCCCACCAAAGATTACTTTCTTTGTATTTAATGTTTTCTAGGTTAGAGAAAATGTTAGTTAGATCCCTCTCTAATGGTTCATCTGTTCTAGTGGAGTTACCTTTTAGTGCTGTACTCATTATGAGTTTTCTTCAGTCTGTGTCTATTACTCCTGTAAGGGTGTTACTTTCAGCCATAATGGTAAGCTAGTATGTCTAGTTGCTTGAATAAGCTTAGTGTAATAGTGTAAAACAGTATGTATGTAGAAAGCCTATTATTAAATTTAAGAAACTGTAAAGAGGATAAAGATCCTGGGTAGGGATCAAGGCGAACCAGTTTCTTAAAGTGAAATTGGCACAATGTACTGGGAATATTGTTAGCAGTCTGGGTACTAGTATATAGCTGCTATTTATGCTTAAGATGTGCTGTAGTTAGAAAGGTGTATAATACAGTTTTTGCTGGTGTCGTACTTTGTTGTGCCAGTACATAAAATTGGTATGTGCAAAAAAGCTGTAAATAGCAAATGGCAGCTAAAAGAGTAGCTGAAGAAATAGTTGACAAATTTGCAGAGTCCCACCCTTATTAGTCTAAGACTTAGATAGCTTATATTGGTGCTAAGTTAGTTTGTGAAATACATTCGGTTAATTAGAACTCCTGCTCAGTAATTGGTGAGATTATAAATAGCCAAACTGCTTATGATATTGCAAAGAAAGTCAGTGACGATGAAACAGTTCTGATAAAGTCAATCTTGTTTATAGAGGTTAAATCCTCTAAAGTGGAGATACACAGTTCGTAGGTGTTTAATCCGTTTGTAGGCTCAGGTGCACAATTAGGTGGATGTAAAGGCAAGACGATGTGTTATACCCTTTGGATCGGTGTGATCTCAGGTCTTGATTTATGTTAGGTGGAAAGTCTGAGTTCTTTTAGGTGTTTCATTCAATAGTCAGAGTCACCGATATCATGCACAATGCAAATATGTATGCAAATACAAAGACAAAGAGGGGTACTCACTGATGACAGTCTCTGTCCTAGGCCGCTTGATAGCTGTACGTGAAGGAAGTCGTTCCTGGGAGGGACCCGATTATGGAGCCGAGTAACTGATGTGAGATTCTTGAGGTTAAGGGAGACACGGTGTGCCTGCGACCTGGAGTAGATCCTCCTGTATGGTCCCTAGGACGTCTGCTTTCCCTCAGTAGGTCCGCTTGCTCGCCCGTACTCGGCGTCTATGCGTGTCGGGTCTTGATGACCTCACTGGCAAGGGACTTTCCTCTCGTTGGTAATGTGAGCGCGTCGCTCTAATCTTGTGCGGCTCTACGGGTCCCTGTAGGGTTGGAATCCAGACGTCTGTATGATGACGACAGCGGGGCGGAAAAGTGAGTACCCTTTGTAGTCTTAAGTAATGCGGTGTGCCGTTTCAGTCATAGGGCTCAGCCGACGGCGGATCCTCCTGCCGCCGGATGCATACGAAATGAGGAAGAAGGAAGGCTGAGTCCAAGTGTCAGGAAAAGAGTTTATTGCAAGAATAGGCTTTCAGAATGCAAGGTAAGCTCCAATCTTACGCGTTTCGCGCATGGGCACATGCGCTTCATCAGAGCTATCTGTCTCTGCTGTTCAGGATCCATATAAGGGGGTGAGTGGCCAATCAGGACAAGTGTGGTCCTTTACTCTTCAGATTTGAAAAATTATTGGCAGGTGTATTTGAACTAATCAAAGTGCCTAGTTCACCTAGGTTAATCTAATAGAGCACACTACAACCTTTATTTCATAATGGCTAATAAATTAGAACAAGATAGAATCACAAGAAACAATAAACGTCTTACAGATTTTCAAGAAGTATTTAATGAACCTGTGCCACATAACACTGAACCTACTATTGACAGATTAGATTCACTATTACGGGAACTGCACAAAAATCTTTTTAAACAAGATAAAGTGTGGTGGAACCATCACTTTTTCGACAAGTATATCGAAAAGAACTTAATACCTAGGGGTCTGAGGATACAACTATTTCCTGCCTTTGAATTTAAACAACCGGAGTTGACTGTAGAATGGGAAACAGCATTATCTGAATGCTCAAATAAACTAATGAGCATATTAATAAAGCACGACATCGCCGAGTATGATAGACTGGAGGAATTAATTAAAACTCAGAACACACAATTGAAACAATATGAAACGATGAAAGAGTTTGAGAATGCGTATAAAAAAATACCAAAAAGAATTAGACAGATACGAGGCAGAGATTAAGCAAACCAAAATGGGGAAACTAAATAGAGATATTGAAGACTTTCAGAATAACAGAGTGTATAGATGGAAAAAGAAATTCAATACTGGGAACTCTTCCAATCGCCATAGGATAACCATTATTCAAAGCGATACAGAAACTGAGGGCGAGGACTCTGATAACCCTAGTGATGAACCTCCTAATCCTGTCTCATCTAATCAAACGCTAATCCAGACCGATGGAAGAAAGAGGAAAAAATTTTTAGATGGAGATGTAACTTTAAATTCAGACCCACCAGAAGAGGTAGGGGGGGCCAACAAAAAAGCAACCAGAACACGAAGTGTACGAGAAACAAGACAGGGGAACAAACCAAAAGAAGCCCCAGTCCCTTCTCGAAGATAAAAATGAAACAATGAAAGTCTTAAATTTATCCAAAAAAATGCTTTCTGAAGATCACATCTCATTACTATCAAAGGGCATGTCATTCTGCCCCAGTGTCTCTATGGACAAATTTGAAAATGTGAAAGATATACAATTATATCTAAGAAAGTTACTTTTAAGAAGACAATATTTGGATATTCAAAATCAAAAAGATGAAGGACTAGAATCTAATTGGACAGTAGAAGAACTACTACTACTTCAGGATATGGAAGATCTCTTGAGTGAAAATGAAGAAAGTCCATCACAAAATTGGAGAAAGAATTTGACAACCAAATCTAAATATATACCACCTTCTTCCAAAAGTCCGAGCATACAGATATTCAATAATATAGTGTGTAAAGAAATATCTGAATTGACAGTGAAACATCCTCTAACTAATTTAACAAGACAAGAGAAAAAAGCTCTTTCAGAAATTCAAGACTGGAACGATGTCATTATACGCAAAGCTGACAAAGGTGGAAATATTGTAATTTGGCCAACCGACCAATACCTTAAAGAAGCCAATAAAGAACTATCAGATCAGACCTGCTATCGAAAACTGTGGAGCAATCCCACTGAACAGTTTCATACTCAATACAATGATATGATAGCTAATGCCAGGAATATCATCAGTAATAAAGAAAAAAGATTTCTAACGGTCAATCACCCTAAGGTAGCTACCTTTTACCTGATCCCTAAGGTACATAAAGACCAAAAACACCCACCCGGACGCCCCATAGTGTCTGGTAACGAAAACCTCACAGAGAAGGCAAGTCAATACATTGACATAAGATTGAGGGAATTTCTTACTCAAATACCATCGTTCATTAAGGACACTATGGAAACGTTACAACAACTCCAAGATATCCAAATAGGACCTACCACTTGGCTAGTTACTGCCGATGTTGAAGCCCTCTACACTAGCATTAAGCATGACCTGGGACTTGAAGCAGTACAATATTACCTTAATATGACTAATGAAGAAGATTCAAGCCATAATGAATTTGTCATAAAATTATTGGAATTTGTACTGAAGAAAAACTACTTTGTCTTTAACAACCAATTCTACTTGCAGTGTAGAGGGACAGCAATGGGAACTGCCTGTGCACCAACTTGCGCCAACCTATTTTTAGGTTGGTGGGAACACCATACAGTCTTCACAGCAGAAAATTATGAATTCACACAACACATCCCCCTCTGGCTGAGATACATAGACGATATCCTGATGATCTGGGAAGGACCCAAAGATAAACTTGACAAATTCCTCACTACCTTGAACAACAATAACCTTAATATCAAACTGACATATGAATGCAGTCAAGAGGAAATCACATTTTTGGACCTAAGATTATTCAAGAAAACCAACGAAATGTTAGGTACCGATCTATTCAGAAAAAAGACAGCTACTAACACGTTACTATTCAGCACAAGTGCTCATGCTCCATGTACAATTAAATCTCTACCGGTAGGGGAATTCCTGAGAACAAAGAGAAATTGTTCAGAAGATGAATTATATCAAAAAAGAGCATCAGAAGTAGCTGCCCGTCTCAGCCAGAGGGGGTACAGTCGTTCATCCATAAAGAAAGCCAAACACAGAGCCAAAAGAACCAACAGACAAGACCTGCTAAAACCGAAATCCAAACAGAGTGATGGAAAGACAAGACTAGTATTAACTTACAATGCACAGAGCCAGGAAGTAATTAAAATAATCAAAAAACACTGGCATATCTTACAAGCTGATAAGATATTGGAACCCATAATAGGACCCAAAATTGAGGTCAGCTACAGGAGACCTAAGAACTTAAAAGACATGATTAGTCCGAGCCACTTCACGCAAAAACAAAGGACCAGAAAAGGCACTATACCAAACGGTTCATATTCATGTGGATCATGTACAAGCTGCAAGTTCCTGAAAAAGACCACTACAATTAAGGATAGGTCCAATAAAGTACACAATATTAAATCCTTCATCAATTGTAACACTACTGGAGTAGTATACGTTCTGAGCTGCAATTGCCCAAAAAACTATGTTGGCATGACGACACGCAAATTACACACACGATTACAGGAACACGTACGAAACATAAGGAATGCAGCTAAAGATCTACAGAAAAGAAAAACCATCACATCAGTAGCTCAACACTTCTATAAATATCATCAAGGCAAAACTAATTGCCTGCAATGTTATGGAGTGCAGAAAATAAACCTGGGCATACGTGGAGGAGATAAAGAGAAATCATTACTACAGTATGAAAGTAGATGGATTTACCTATTAAATTCAATTACACCCAATGGGTTAAATGAGCATAACAACTATGTGTCATACTTATAAAGACATCTTATCTAAAGCAGGAAGTACAAAGTTATTCCCATTGAGAATATATTAGAAAAACCAATCACAATATGAGAAAACGCAAGCAAGAGGTCTCTAAAAGGACAAATTGAAGAATGAAATTTAGATGTGCTGTATAATAACACAAAGCATTAAAATGACATTAAAAGAAGTTGAGGATCCTAAAGTTATACTCTGAAGTCATACAAAGCATCAAAATGATATTAAAAGAAGTAGAGGATCCTAAAGTTACACTCTGAAGCCACACCAGTCCACATTATACATCACCTATCATATGCATTTTGAGTGCATATCACATACTTTTCCTCTCACTTATTTCCCTCCCCAGGGTAATTTACTAATAATAATATATGTATAATCGGCATCACTAGTAAGAAGTAGACGTATTAATATATGAATAATAATTTTTTCTATATTAACCCAGTATATCATTAGGAATACATCCACAAGCATCTCGAATCTATGTTGCACCTCTCTCACTAGTCCACCCTTTATTTTTATTCTTATTCTTTATATTTCATTTTTTATTTTTATTTTTTATTTTTATTTTTCAATTTTCATTTTTCAATTTTTAGATTTTATTTATTTTTATTTTATTTCACCTGTAACAACAGCACGATTTATTCACAACAACACACTTTTCACTATATTTATAGGGTACCTCCACAAATATATAAAAATGTTGAATTAAGAGTAAATTTTACACTAATAACAACTACATTAATAAAATGTTGGTTAATACGAACCATATGAAATTATTCTTTAGTAAGATCCTGACAAAATTACTATCTATCAGCATTTATTTATGTTGCACTTAAATACCCATTATCTTCTATGATCCTTTTAATAATAAAAATACCGGTTATTAAGAATCTAATATCCAAATGACTTGCATAGTACTCTCCACTTATTCATTATAAGTAACAAGAATGACTACTTAACTTAACAACATATCTTGAGATAACATATGACCCATGAGTATAACATCGATATAGTGATGATAGAATACTTGAAATATTATATATCACCAGAAATATACATACATATGCCACACTCTAAGATTCATATGAATGTTTTAAGTGTAATCAGACAAATGATCGAATTAATCAATGGACTATACTTTCTGTAATATAAATGAAGTCAGAAAATTCTATACAAATGCATAGAAGAAACATCCAGATTAGAATAACATTCTGACACCCTCCAAAACAATGACATCGATATCGAGCCAATCAGCACAAAGCTACTGGTTGGTCATAATGTTAGAACCATTCCAATTGGTTCACAAAGCACAATGAATCTAATAGGACGTGACGTCACCACAAAGGGTTGGACCAGAGTCTATAAGAGACCATGCCAAACGCCTCGCCGTACCCTTTGAGAAAGCCACGTTGGTGGCGAAACATGTCAGGGCTTTGATTTGTTGTTAGGCTTTAAGCCAAACTTTTTAATTGCTAATGTTGAAATCAGGATATAGTATTTAGTCACACTACTGAAACCGTAGCGTTATAATTACGTAAGGCGTATAGCCAAGTTATATGTAAAAAAGGTTGAAGTAATGTGTATTACGATTTAGAGAATATCGATTTAGCCTAGTTCACTAGAAAACCACTATAGTGACTTGCCTACACCTAAGCATTATAGAACGGCAAGAAGCCAAGTGCATGAATGCAAGGTGGACCGCCACATAAATGAAACTATTGAACTAGCTAAAAAATACAAAGCTAACCGTAGTTTATTTCACGATTATAGCAAGTTATGCTAATGTGATTTAACTAATAGTTGCTGACTTTATGCAGCTCCTGGGCATTTGAGTACGAATGAAGGATGAATGATTGCATTATTGAATTAAAAGACTAGTCACACTAAAGTTTAAGCTAATAGCAGCACATCTGATGATATCAGTGCAAGACATCTATAGCATTTAAACACTCCATATTGTTGGCACTAAGCACCTGGGGATATGCGCCAAATACCCTCAGAAAAACATAGCCTAATAATCTGAATAATCTGAATACAAATTAACACTGTATTAATTTGCATAACGCAAAGTATAAAATACCGGGGGATAAGCGTCAAATACCCTCAGAAAAACATAGCCCAATAATCTGGATATAAACCACACTGTGTGGACTTGCATAACGCTATGTTCTAACAGCAACATTTGTATCAACGATGAAAATTGCATACAGCCCTAAAATAGTAACATATTCATGTTAACAAACGGAAAATCATATACCCAATACTATTAGGGCATACCTTCTAGTTATGCAATTTAATAGGTTATCCTATCTGTATTAAGAACATAGCCAAATTAACCCTTCAAAATTGGAGGTAAATAACAAGTTCATGATATCAACTACATGTCCAGAAAGTGATGATTCACTAGTACCACAATAACTAGTGCTACGCATTAATAATAATATACCTATATTTTCCAACTTGAAATAAGCACTATATGGTTTAAATGCCTTTAAGAATATAAAGCATTGAGAGTGTACTCTATAACAGAGTGTGACCAAAATTAATAACGGCTACTATTCCACACCCTCAATTCCAATTATAAACTACGTTCTATTAACCTAAGAAGCAATTTAATGACCAAGAAGTGAGTCATTTTGATTTAAGGATACTATTAGTTTTTGAAATATAACTATTACTGCATTAGCAGCACTAATGTCAAAGAACTAAATGCACATGCCCGAGAAGCATATACAATCATATTTATAGGTACTATACTGCAGAATAAATTTATTTTTAAAGATCTTTGAGACCATGAACAATTAAAATATTCTAGCCAGGAAATAGCACTTATCATTGTATTTACAAGCATTATATATTATATATAGAAGCAGCTATAACCAGGAGATATCCCAGCAACCAGGAATACCCCTAATCCTAGGTCTGGAGATAATCCTCTTTACACATAACTACGTTTAGCATCTATATCCTCTATATAGCATCCTTTTCAACATTGAGTGTTTTTATATATGTTTGTGTTTGTTTTGTGGAATCTTTTTTAATAATCCTAATAAAGGTTATATTTTAACTCCTACGGCACAGACCGTCTCCCCTTTGGCACTAGATGTTCCAAATTTATAGCCACATTACCACGAGATGTGAGTGCTAATATGTGTACACGCTTCAATCTTTGTATTGAATCAACCCTTCTTTTTTAGTCACCCACTAGTATGTTTACATCGATCCTGTGCAGCAGAAGACTGAGAAGAACAGATAGATAATGGTTAAATGATTTTTTGATTTTTAAAAATAGAACTTGATTGTACATAATGTTTCAAACATATATATATGAATATCAGTGGATGTAGTACTGAATAAAGTCACAAAGGCGAATGCCTGTCTGGGTGCTTATTGTATAATTTGCTTCAGTTTTGGTTTCTATATTTTCACATTTAGAGGTGAGCACATCTTGAAGTTAAACAGTTAGACCATATTTTAAAATCCCATAATTTGACAGAACCCTTTATGGGGAATATTAGGCTTGTGGGGATAATATGTGGCCTAACTTGGACAGGAATTAACAATAGCCTTTAATGTGACTTACAGTACTACTCCAAACATCATCATGCATAAAAATAGTTAATAATTAATTAATAACATTTCGTTGGTCTAATAGCATTTGTAACAAACTTTAATAAGTTGTATTTGTGAATTACTCCTGTGAGGTCACTAGGAAAGTGTGTGTTTACTTTACTATGTATCTGGGGTCCCCTAATAATATTTGGCTCATAGTTGTGTATCACAAGTGGTGTTAAATGAAATAACAGAGGTGAAAATTTGCTCTAAAAATAAGTATTGCCAATACTAAGGGAAGGAGTTCTGTTATTTGATACTCTAGGGGAATGCTGGTGTATAAATAAAAAAAGAGAAGCGCTCAACCTGGGAACGAACAATAGCATAATAGCTTGTTCTATGGCTAGTTACCACCCTAGAAGCAGCCTCTTTTTGCTCAAAATGTGCCTTTCACAGAGAAGAACTTTCCTGTAGCATATCAGTCTGATCCTGACTTCACAGTACAGTCCAGCCCCGAAATACCAGGCAATCCTTCTCTGAACAAGAGAAACAGCAAAACCCCAGACGTACGTTTCGGCCTATTGTGGGCCTCGTCAGTGAGGTGCAGCCATATCCCTCTAGGCACACTGAGCAACGGGTCCACGTCTGGATTCCCGCATCACACTTAGGGAGACTTCCCCAAGTGTCATAATTTGCATAAATAAAAAAAGAGAAGCGCTCAACCTGGGAACGAACAATAGCATAATAGCTTGTTCTATGGCTAGTTACCACCCTAGAAGCAGCCTCTTTTTGCTCAAAATGTGCCTTTCACAGAGAAGAACTTTCCTGTAGCATATCAGTCTGATCCTGACTTCACAGTACAGTCCAGCCCCGAAATACCAGGCAATCCTTCTCTGAACAAGAGAAACAGCAAAACCCCAGACGTACGTTTCGGCCTATTGTGGGCCTCGTCAGTGAGGTGCAGCCATATCCCTCTAGGCACACTGAGCAACGGGTCCACGTCTGGATTCCCGCATCACACTTAGGGAGACTTCCCCAAGTGTCATAATTTGCATAAATAAAAAAAGAGAAGCGCTCAACCTGGGAACGAACAATAGCATAATAGCTTGTTCTATGGCTAGTTACCACCCTAGAAGCAGCCTCTTTTTGCTCAAAATGTGCCTTTCACAGAGAAGAACTTTCCTGTAGCATATCAGTCTGATCCTGACTTCACAGTACAGTCCAGCCCCGAAATACCAGGCAATCCTTCTCTGAACAAGAGAAACAGCAAAACCCCAGACGTACGTTTCGGCCTATTGTGGGCCTCGTCAGTGAGGTGCAGCCATATCCCTCTAGGCACACTGAGCAACGGGTCCACATCTGGATTCCCGCATCACACTTAGGGAGACTTCCCCAAGTGTCATAATTTGCATAAATAAAAAAAGAGAAGCGCTCAACCTGGGAACGAACAATAGCATAATAGCTTGTTCTATGGCTAGTTACCACCCTAGAAGCAGCCTCTTTTTGCTCAAAATGTGCCTTTCACAGAGAACTTTCCTGTAGCATATCAGTCTGATCCTGACTTCACAGTACAGTCCAGCCCCGAAATACCAGGCAATCCTTCTCTGAACAAGAGAAACAGCAAAACCCCAGACGTACGTTTCGGCCTATTGTGGGCCTCGTCAGTGAGGTGCAGCCATATCCCTCTAGGCACACTGAGCAACGGGTCCACGTCTGGATTCCCGCATCACACTTAGGGAGACTTCCCCAAGTGTCATAATTTGCATAAATAAAAAAAGAGAAGCGCTCAACCTGGGAACGAACAATAGCATAATAGCTTGTTCTATGGCTAGTTACCACCCTAGAAGCAGCCTCTTTTTGCTCAAAATGTGCCTTTCACAGAGAAGAACTTTCCTGTAGCATATCAGTCTGATCCTGACGGGTGGTAAATCGCCATAGAACAAGCCACTGAGCTGTTGTTCGTTCCTGGTAGAGCGCTTCTCTCTTTGTATGCAAATTATTATGACCCTGGGGAAGTCTCCCTATGGGTGATGGGGGGAAACCAGACGTGGACTCCTTGCCCAGTGTGCTTAGAGGAATGTGGCTGCACCTCACTGACGAGGCCCATAGGAGGCCGAAACGATCGTCTGGGGTTGTCATGTTCCTTGTTCAGAGGAGAATTGCCTGGTATTTCGGGGCTGGACTGACCTTACTTGGCGGGATCAGACTGATATACTTCAGGAAAGTTTTCTTCTGTGAAAAGCACACTGGTCTAAAAGAGGCTGCTTCCGGGTGGTAAATCGCCATAGAACAAGCCACTGAGCTGTTGTTCGTTCCTGGTAGAGCGCTTCTCTCTTTGTATGCAAATTATTATGACCCTGGGGAAGTCTCCCTATGGGTGATGGGGGAAACCAGACGTGGACTCCTTGCCCAGTGTGCTTAGAGGAATGTGGCTGCACCTCACTGACGAGGCCCATAGGAGGCCGAAACGATCGTCTGGGGTTGTCATGTTCCTTGTTCAGAGGAGAATTGCCTGGTATTTCGGGGCTGGACTGACCTTACTTGGCGGGATCAGACTGATATACTTCAGGAAAGTTTTCTTCTGTGAAAAGCACACTGGTCTAAAAGAGGCTGCTTCCGGGTGGTAAATCGCCATAGAACAAGCCACTGAGCTGTTGTTCGTTCCTGGTAGAGCGCTTCTCTCTTTGTATGCAAATTATTATGACCCTGGGGAAGTCTCCCTATGGGTGATGGGGGAAACCAGACGTGGACTCCTTGCCCAGTGTGCTTAGAGGAATGTGGCTGCACCTCACTGACGAGGCCCATAGGAGGCCGAAACGATCGTCTGGGGTTGTCATGTTCCTTGTTCAGAGGAGAATTGCCTGGTATTTCGGGGCTGGACTGACCTTACTTGGCGGGATCAGACTGATATACTTCAGGAAAGTTTTCTTCTGTGAAAAGCACACTGGTCTAAAAGAGGCTGCTTCCGGGTGGTAAATCGCCATAGAACAAGCCACTGAGCTGTTGTTCGTTCCTGGTAGAGCGCTTCTCTCTTTGTATGCAAATTATTATGACCCTGGGGAAGTCTCCCTATGGGTGATGGGGGAAACCAGACGTGGACTCCTTGCCCAGTGTGCTTAGAGGAATGTGGCTGCACCTCACTGACGAGGCCCATAGGAGGCCGAAACGATCGTCTGGGGTTGTCATGTTCCTTGTTCAGAGGAGAATTGCCTGGTATTTCGGGGCTGGACTGACCTTACTTGGCGGGATCAGACTGATATACTTCAGGAAAGTTTTCTTCTGTGAAAAGCACACTGGTCTAAAAGAGGCTGCTTCCGGGTGGTAAATCGCCATAGAACAAGCCACTGAGCTGTTGTTCGTTCCTGGTAGAGCGCTTCTCTCTTTGTATGCAAATTATTATGACCCTGGGGAAGTCTCCCTATGGGTGATGGGGGAAACCAGACGTGGACTCCTTGCCCAGTGTGCTTAGAGGAATGTGGCTGCACCTCACTGACGAG
Source organism: Bombina bombina (assembly GCF_027579735.1). NCBI lineage: Eukaryota > Metazoa > Chordata > Amphibia > Anura > Bombinatoridae > Bombina > Bombina bombina. The sequence continues at coordinate 757,060,473 of NC_069504.1, forward strand.
GCCCATAGGAGGCCGAAACGATCGTCTGGGGTTGTCATGTTCCTTGTTCAGAGGAGAATTGCCTGGTATTTCGGGGCTGGACTGACCTTACTTGGCGGGATCAGACTGATATATTTCAGGAAAGTTTTCTTCTATGAAAAGCACACTGGTCTAAAAGAGGCTGCTTCCGGGTGGTAAATCGCCATAGAACAAGCCACTGAGCTGTTGTTCGTTCCTGGTAGAGCGCTTCTCTCTTTGTATGCAAATTATTATGACCCTGGGGAAGTCTCCCTATGGGTGATGGGGGAAACCAGACGTGGACTCCTTGCCCAGTGTGCTTAGAGGAATGTGGCTGCACCTCACTGACGAGGCCCATAGGAGGCCGAAACGATCGTCTGGGGTTGTCATGTTCCTTGTTCAGAGGAGAATTGCCTGGTATTTCGGGGCTGGACTGACCTTACTTGGCGGGATCAGACTGATATACTTCAGGAAAGTTTTCTTCTGTGAAAAGCACACTGGTCTAAAAGAGGCTGCTTCCGGGTGGTAAATCGCCATAGAACAAGCCACTGAGCTGTTGTTCGTTCCTGGTAGAGCGCTTCTCTCTTTGTATGCAAATTATTATGACCCTGGGGAAGTCTCCCTATGGGTGATGGGGGAAACCAGACGTGGACTCCTTGCCCAGTGTGCTTAGAGGAATGTGGCTGCACCTCACTGACGAGGCCCATAGGAGGCCGAAACGATCGTCTGGGGTTGTCATGTTCCTTGTTCAGAGGAGAATTGCCTGGTATTTCGGGGCTGGACTGACCTTACTTGGCGGGATCAGACTGATATACTTCAGGAAAGTTTTCTTCTGTGAAAAGCACACTGGTCTAAAAGAGGCTGCTTCCGGGTGGTAAATCGCCATAGAACAAGCCACTGAGCTGTTGTTCGTTCCTGGTAGAGCGCTTCTCTCTTTGTATGCAAATTATTATGACCCTGGGGAAGTCTCCCTATGGGTGATGGGGGAAACCAGACGTGGACTCCTTGCCCAGTGTGCTTAGAGGAATGTGGCTGCACCTCACTGACGAGGCCCATAGGAGGCCGAAACGATCGTCTGGGGTTGTCATGTTCCTTGTTCAGAGGAGAATTGCCTGGTATTTCGGGGCTGGACTGACCTTACTTGGCGGGATCAGACTGATATACTTCAGGAAAGTTTTCTTCTGTGAAAAGCAAACTGGTCTAAAAGAGGCTGCTTCCGGGTGGTAAATCGCCATAGAACAAGCCACTGAGCTGTTGTTCGTTCCTGGTAGAGCGCTTCTCTCTTTGTATGCAAATTATTATGACCCTGGGGAAGTCTCCCTATGGGTGATGGGGGAAACCAGACGTGGACTCCTTGCCCAGTGTGCTTAGAGGAATGTGGCTGCACCTCACTGATGAGGCCCATAGGAGGCCGAAACGATCGTCTGGGGTTGTCATGTTCCTTGTTCAGAGGAGAATTGCCTGGTGTTTCGGGGCTGGACTGACCTTACTTGGCGGGATCAGACTGATATACTTCAGGAAAGTTTTCTTCTGTGAAAAGCACACTGGTCTAAAAGAGGCTGCTTCCGGGTGGTAAATCGCCATAGAACAAGCCACTGAGCTGTTGTTCGTTCCTGGTAGAGCGCTTCTCTCTTTGTATGCAAATTATTATGACCCTGGGGAAGTCTCCCTATGGGTGATGGGGGAAACCAGACGTGGACTCCTTGCCCAGTGTGCTTAGAGGAATGTGGCTGCACCTCACTGACGAGGCCCATAGGAGGCCGAAACGATCGTCTGGGGTTGTCATGTTCCTTGTTCAGAGGAGAATTGCCTGGTATTTCGGGGCTGGACTGACCTTACTTGGCGGGATCAGACTGATATACTTCAGGAAAGTTTTCTTCTGTGAAAAGCACACTGGTCTAAAAGAGGCTGCTTCCGGGTGGTAAATCGCCATAGAACAAGCCACTGAGCTGTTGTTCGTTCCTGGTAGAGCGCTTCTCTCTTTGTATGCAAATTATTATGACCCTGGGGAAGTCTCCCTATGGGTGATGGGGGAAACCAGACGTGGACTCCTTGCCCAGTGTGCTTAGAGGAATGTGGCTGCACCTCACTGACGAGGCCCATAGGAGGCCGAAACGATCGTCTGGGGTTGTCATGTTCCTTGTTCAGAGGAGAATTGCCTGGTATTTCGGGGCTGGACTGACCTTACTTGGCGGGATCAGACTGATATACTTCAGGAAAGTTTTCTTCTGTGAAAAGCACACTGGTCTAAAAGAGGCTGCTTCCGGGTGGTAAATCGCCATAGAACAAGCCACTGAGCTGTTGTTCGTTCCTGGTAGAGCGCTTCTCTCTTTGTATGCGAATGCTGGTGTATGTTAGCTGCCTTACCTGTTGTGAATAACAACGCAGGGTAAGGAATTAGGACTATTAGATAAGCTTGATAAAAAAGTTTTTTTGTGTTTTTTCTTATTAAAATAGATTAGCTAAAGGAAAAGTTAATAATTAATTTATTATTGAAAGAGGGATGAATCTAACTATACCTATACTAAGAACATTTTATAGTTTCTTATGTATATGTCTATTGGTTATTTCTTCTAGTTTCTTACTTTTCTCTACTCTGAGGTTTTCTATCTTTGGTAGGGGATTTAGGATCTAAAGACAGCTAGGATGAATGGAAAAAGGGTGTCCTGTTCACTCAATGTATAGATTGACATCATATCTTTTGTTCATGCCTTGTGGTGCCCTAGTTTGCAGCATGAAGATCCAGTATACTTCTCTTTTGGATAGTGTTTTATTCCTATCTCCTCCCAGTGGATTATTTATTATATGTTCAATTGCTTTGAATGTGAAATGAGTCAGTTTTTGTGGATGTGTATGAAAGTGTTTGGCCACTGGTGTTCTGGGGAATTCTTCCTCTATGGATAGGAGATGTTCCCTTATGCGGTCTTTTAAGGGGCGTGTGGTAATACCCACATATTGTTGTTGGCAGTATGAGCATGTGATCAGATAAATTATGTATGTTGATGAGCAATCCATCCTAGTGGTAATGGGGTATGTTTTGTTGGTTTGCGAGGAAGTGAATGTTAGGCACTTGTCGGTATGTTTGCAGCTTTTACATGGTATACGACCACATCTGTAGTTTCCTTTGATGGGGGTGAGCCAATTAGTGATTGATGGAGTTCTATTGTGAAACTTATGTGTAATCTTGTCTCTTATTGTTGGTGCTTTTTTAGCTACAAATCTAATGCGTTTCTGTAATTTATCCCTTAGTGTGTTGTCACTGTTGAGGACAGGTAGATACTTCTTGATAATTCTAGTGATGGTATAAAATTGTTTACTGTAATTTGTGACAAAACATATGTCTTCTTTTATATCATTTCTGTTAGATGTGCTTTTGGTTGTTTTGCTGGTTAACAATAGTGTCCTATCCATTTTCATTACTTGAGATTTGGTTTTAAGAAGGGAGCTTTTTTTATAGCCTCTAGCTACTAATCTATTTGTGAGTTCATCTGCTTGTTTGATGTATGACTGGAGAGAACTACAGTTTCTCAGCAGTCTGAGGTATTGACCCTTAGGGATGCCTCTTTGTGTGTGTGGAGCATGGCAAGAGTCTGCTCTTAATATCGTGTTTCTTGCTAGAGGTTTTCTGAATGTGCTAGTTATGATTTCTCCTACACTATTGTGTTCTAGTGTGAGGTCTAAGAAATTGATGATGTGGTCATCATTTTGATGTGTAAATGTCAAATTGAGTGTATTATTGTTGAAGTAATTGATGATTTCTTGGATGGTGACTTCTGTGTTCTTCTTGTAGATCAGGATTAAGTCATCTATAAATCTGCCGTATATAACTACTTTGTCCTCAAGGGCCAGTCCACCCCCAAAGAGATAAAGATGTTCAAAATACCCCATATACAAGTTTGCATATGAGGGGGCAAACTTGGCCCCCATGGCAGTGCCACATTTCTGGAGGTTGTAATGGCCCTCGAAGACAAAGTAGTTGTGTGTAAGAAGAAATCTCGTCAGTTCCACAAGGAATGTGATAAATTCCTCTGAGTAACTAGTGTGTCTCCTTAGCATATATGTCAGAGCTGTGAGGCCTTCCTCATGGGGGATGCTCGAATAAAGTGCTGAGACATCTATGGATAACCAAGTGTAATTATCTTGCCATGTTATTGCTTGAATTTGTTGTATTAGATGTGTGCTGTCGCGTATATACTCTGGCAGGGATTTGACTATGGGTTGTAATATGTTGTCTAGCCAGTTCCCTACTCTTTCGCACAGTGAGCCTCTGCTGGCCACTATAGGTCTGCCAGGTGTGTCAATAAGAGTCTTATGAATTTTGGGGACTGTGCGAAATGTAGGGATAGTAGGGTACTCAACTAGGCAATAAGCGGCTATATCTTGAGTTAGGTGCCCCTCTTCTACTGCAGAATCTAATAGATTGTGAAGTTCTTGTTTAAATTTATGTGTCGGATTGAAGGTCAATTTTGAGTATGTCTCGTTGTCATTTAGTTGTCTGTATACCTCTCTTTTGTAATCATCAGTGTTGAGGATTACTATTGCCCCTCCTTTGTCTGCTGGGGTAACCACTATATCTTTGTTAGTGCTAAGTGATTTAAGTGACAATTGTTCACTGATAGATAGATTGTGTTTACCTGTCGGATTATTAGTGGGGTTGGGAGCATTCTCTAAAGAGGAATGTAAACTAGTGAGTTCCAACTCTATAAGGTTTTGGAACGTCTCTATTGCTTCACTTCTGCTGTGGACTGGGTAGAAGTAAGATTTAGTGTGTGATAGTGCTTTGAATATAGGAACTGTGTCATGAGTGCTGGCTTCTCTAAGTGTGATAGCTTGGAGTGAGAGTGTTCAAGTCACAGAGTTCTCTGAATTGTAAACCTATGGAGTCAGTATTTTCTTGTGTTGTATTATCTGGCTGTGAGCTATTCTCTTGTTCATTCTTAGTGCTTGTGATTTGTGAAAAATGCTTGTATAGTGTAATTTTTCTAACCAAGGCATTAATATCTAGAATAGTGGAAAAAAGGTCAAAGTTGGTGGACGGGGCAAAGGATAACCCTTTGTTCAATAGACTAATTTGTGAACTGTTAAGGGTAATGTTGGATAGGTTGATTACTGACCCTACTTTTTTTGTATGGTCTTTTTTATTCTGCTTGGATAATGTAGTGGTAAATCCTTTTTTGGTGTAATACTGGTAATCGGTGTTTGTACTAGTGTTGACAGTTTAATTCTGCCATCAGAGGTGCTGTGGCTTGTTGTTTCTTCATTCGAAGTGTGTGCTTGTGATTCTTCAACTATCTGTGAGCCCTCTGTGTTGTCTGTGTCGATACTTGAGAATGTGACTCGCTTGGCGTTAGGTGTGTGGTTGAAGTGACCCTTTCTTTTGTTTTTGTTCTTATTTTTGTGATTGTGTTGTTTGGAATCATCTTTGTGTCTATATGGTTTGTCTTTCTGCCAGGAATATACGATGTCTAATTCGTAATCCTTTACATCTCTCTGGTATTTACTCACTTTTCTTTCTGATAGTGTGGAATCTAGCTGTTGCATGGTTGAGTCTAGTTGGGTTTTGTAGTCTATATATTTTTTAGTATGTTCAAATGGTTTAAGAGACTCTAAGGTCTCTTCTATCTGTGTTAATAGGGAATCTCTCTCTTCTTTCTTATGTTTGAGCAGCTGCTTCATCGAAATGATGGAGCAGTTGGTCAAATTATTGTTCCATTCATCCATGAAGCTTTGGTTGTGTCGAGCAAAGGATGGATATTTCTTCATCCTAAGCCCCCTAGGGACTTTTCTTTCGTTGATGTAGAGTTCTAAGAACTCTATATCCCACCAAAGATTACTTTCTTTGTATTTAATGTTTTCTAGGTTAGAGAAAATGTTAGTTAGATCCCTCTCTAATGGTTCATCTGTTCTAGTGGAGTTACCTTTTAGTGCTGTACTCATTATGAGTTTTCTTCGGTCTGTGTCTATTACTCCTATAAGGGTGTTACTTTCAGCCATAATGGTAAGCTAGTATGTCTAGTTGCTTGAATAAGCTTAGTGTAATAGTGTAAAACAGTATGTATGTAGAAAGCCTATTATTAAATTTAAGAAACTGTAAAGAGGATAAAGATCCTGGGTAGGGATCAAGGCGAACCAGTTTCTTAAAGTGAAATTGGCACAATGTACTGGGAATATTGTTAGCAGGCAGGTGGAGGCGACATTGTGTACTGGGAATATTGTAAGTGTAGGCAGGTGGAGGCGACATTGTGGGGGGCAGATTAGGGGTTAATAAATATAATATAGGGGTCGGCGATGTTAGGGCAGCTGATTAGGGGTACATAGGGATAATGTAAGTAGCGGCGGTTTACGGAGCGGCAGATTAGGGGTTAATAATAATATGCAGGGGTCAGCGATAGCGGGGCGACAAATTAGGGGTTAATAAGTGTAAGGTTAGGGGTGTTTAGACTCGGGGTACATGTTAGAGTGTTAGGTGCAGACGTACGAAGTGTTTCCGCATAGCAAACAATGGGGCTGCGTTAGGAGCTGAACGCAGCTTTTTTGCAGGTGTTAGGTTTTTTTTCAGCTCAAACAGCCCCATTGTTTTCTATGGGGGAATCTTGCACGAGCACGTTTTTGAGGCTGGCCGCTTGCGTAAGCAACTCTGGTATCGAGAGTTGAAGCTGCGTTAAATATGCTCTACGCTCCTTTTTTGGAGCCTAACGCAGCCTTTATGTGGACTCTCAATACCAGAGTTATTTTTTTATTTATTTTTTTAAATTCTTTTTATTGAGAGCCAACACATGAGTACAATAATCAACAATTCCACACAGTATCATGAAGGTTACATCCACAGATACAGTAGGTATACCATCCCCTGAGGGACGACATTATTCAGGACATAACAGAGATTCAGTAGATCAATACATAACAATTAAGATTATCCGGATGCTAATGACAATTTACATTTTTGGTATCTACATATGTTTAGCCCTCTCATTTTACATTTTCATCCCCAACTAGTCCCCGAACCCTCCCCCCAATCCCCAAAACACTAACCACCTTAGAACCAATAATGGGTACAGTAATACAAAGTATGTCTGTAGGCCACCTCGCAGGGTGGATCAGTAAAAGGTAGAATATTCAATACAGTAAATTCAATACATTAAATTGTAGCGACATAATGTATAACTGAATATTTTCAATGAATCTACACATGTTCAAATAAGTATATGCTTGTACCACCACATTGTTTTTCTTTTTTTTTTCTAGTAATTTTAGATCTAACATACACTACATACACACAAACTAAACAAACAAACAAACCCAGTCAAACAAAAAAAATAAAAAAAAATGAGCAGAAGCAGCCCCCTCCACCTAGATACTGAGAGACTCGGCATGAGTAGCGGCCTGTAAAGTTTATGTCATTAGCCTAATGCTGAGAATATTTTGAGGAATCTTACGTAAATCCTCTGCTTAAATCAGGGTGTTTCTAGTATAGGCAAGTGAGAAATGTGTTGCAGGCATCCAGGTGTAAAGAATATTTAACAAACCGTATCAGCATAACACTAAATTTATAGAACATCAAAGAGAGTAAGGAACAATTAAAATAAAACAAAAATCTTGCAAACAGAGTACTCATGCAATAGGGTTATGTCATTTGAACATGCATAAAGATGCCACTACACAGGATATTGTACTCAATGTCTAACTTCAAGCCTATGATTTATTACTTAATCTTCTTGGCCATACTTGCAGTGTTATTATAATATCATATAGCTAACTTACAAGCAATAGGAATTTATATGGTTAGATAGCAGTATGACAAAGGAAGGTTTATAAAGTGTTTCCAATTTATACCACCAGAGTTATTTTTATGGTGCGGCCAGAAAAAAGCCGGCGTTAGATTTTCGGGTCGTTACCGACAAAACTCTAAATCTAGCCGTTAGTTTTTAATAGGAATAATTTAGGTAATGATAGGAATTTGTATTTAGATTTATTTGAATTATATTTAAGTTATGGGGTGTTAGGGTTAGGGCTAGACTTAAGTTTAGGGGTTAGTGGCGGCGACGTTGGGGGCAGCAGATTAGGGGTTAATAAATGTAGGTAGGTGGCGGCGATGTTAGGGGCGGCAGATTAAGGGTTAATAATATTTAACTAGTGTTTGCGATGCTGGAATGCGGCAGTTTAGGGGTTAATATGGTGGAGGCGACATTGGGGGCGGCAGATTAGGGGTTAAAAAGTGTAGGTAGGTTGCGGCGACATTGGGGGCTGGAGATTAGGGGTTAATAAATATAATGTAGGTGTCGGCGATGTTGGGGGCAGCAGATTAGGGGTTAATAAGTATAATGTAGGTGCCGGTGATGTCCGGAACGGCAGATTAGGGGTTAATAAATATAATGTAGGTGTCCGCGATGTTGGGGGCGGAAGATTAGGGGTTAATAAGTGTAAGATTAGGGGTGTTTAGACTCGGGGTTCGTGTTAGGTGTAAACATAAATTTTGTTTCCCCATAGGAATCAATGGGGCTGCGTTACGGAGCTTTACGCTGCTTTTTTGCAGGTTTTAGGCTTTTTTTCAGCCGGCTCTCCCCATTGATGTCTATGGGGAAATCGTGCACGAGCACGTACAACCAGCTCACCGCTGACTTAAGCAGCGCTGGTATTGGAGTGTGATATGGAGCTCAATTTTGCTCTACGCTCACTTCTTGCCTAATAACGCCGGGTTTCTGAAAACCTGTAATACCAGCCCTGTAGGTAAGTGAGCGGTGACAATAACGTGCAAGTTAGCACCACACCCCTCATAACGCAAAACTCGTAATCTAGCCGTTACTTGGCTATAAGTTGGACTGAGATATGTGTGAGGGTTTTTTTTTAGGGCTCTTGGGGTTTGTGAATATTTGCCTCCTCCTAGTGGTAGAGAAGAGTAATTCCCAAGAGTAAGGACCATGGATACTTACCACCATGAAAGAAATTAATTTACCAGGTAAACATAAATTATGTTTTCTTCACAAATACTTAACTATTGCCTTTATACTTCATGCATACTCCGTACATACCCATTTATAATATTGAGCATGGACACGTTTTTTTTTTCCAATCAATTTAAATTTATCAGACATTGCTTAAAATCTTTCAATGGTGTTACATAAAATAGTAATATCTATTTGCATCTTGTTCTTTCCCTCAGGATCATTTCTGTTCCTTGATGAATTCAATTTTCAAGATTTGGAATGCTTTCTGCAGTGAAAATATACAAAATAATTTCACCCTAAAGGTAAGATTGATGTTTGGTAAAGGATATGTAATAGATTGCTAAAAGTCTTGTTAAAAATTCAATAGATGAGCTGTAGTATTATTACTACAGCTCATCTATTGAATTTTTAAGTATACACACCAAAGAACACACCAAAATTAGAGACCATGCGAAAGACGGATAAGAAAAGTAGGCACTTGTGAGTAGGAAAACTTATATCTAGAAATGCTGTTTATGTTAAAGGAATATACACCTTAAAGTAAATTTTCCATAAAATAATTTAGTGTAATAAAAATGAATTACAGGAAACGTTTTATAAAATCAGAAAGCGCCAATTCAGGCAAAAATACCCAAAAAAGAGAGCACAATATAAAGAAAAATATTACGAATTTTATTCTTCAACAAATGTTAAAAAAGATCCTAAAAGTATCACTATACATATAAATATAAATAGCAATAATGTTCGCTCTGGTAGAGTATTAAAAATCTAAAAATTATACCTTATACAAGAATTCTAAGTTCAAAAGTGTATGATTGGCCAATCTCTAATATACAATGTAAGTAATCTTTAAAAAGCAACTAATCAAACTAACTTGTCCACAAAGTGTTAGAAATGGCTAAAATAATATATCACAGTATAAGTCTAACACATCTATCACAATATGTAAGTTCTGCTTATAATGCTAAATGCATGTTAGCTTGGTCCACGATATAATACAATACAATCGTGTCTCCTATTAATAGGGGATTTTTTAGCGCTAAATTTAAACAGATGTTTCCACAAAAGTTCAGAAGTTTTCTCAAAGTATCTGATAGTAGTGATAATGTCCGTAATTTGTTTAGATTAGCACAGTGCTTTTGGATGGTAGTGCTCTTACAAATACATTTGGTGCTACAGGTACCTGTCTGATGATCCTTCCACTCTGGTGTTTAAAAGTTTAAACTTCTATGTGAAGGGTGCTGTCTTCATATGAGGACCGATGCCTCCATGTAAAAATAAATACCTCCAAGTGAGCAGACCGATGTCTCTGCTGCAGCTGATCTTGAAGCCTTGCAAATTCCCCAGCTACAAACACTCCTGTCTTCTCCAGACTTCGCGCCTACTCCGGTTAGGGTGCTGATTGGTTTGTTAGTGGGTGAGTGTCAGGTTTGAGCAGTGGGATGCCGGCTCTACAGCTGATCCTTTCTTCTTTTCCTTAATGCACAGTAGAAGATCCGCAACGCGTTTCTGCTGAAAATAACTTCAGCCTTTGTCAAGCTTGATCTCCTTTGTTAGTCATGGCTTTAAATAGCCCTCCTTCCATTTTTATTGGTTCATAATTTTAACCAATGTGGATCTAGTTGGTTCAGAGTCATTATTAAACATTTTATCTCTATAGTTTCAAGACTTATTTCTAAAATACTTATTTATTCTTGTATATACTTATTAGGTTCTGATCGTTAGTTAAAAACCAGTGTTTCTTCTAAACATTTATGAAATTGAATTATCGTATAAGATTTTTTGGTGTGTTTTCAACAAACAGTTGTTAGAGAACTAAGAATTTTAAATTTCCATTAAATAAGATTAAGACTATTCTCATTTATAGATAAAATTAAGCTTTCATTCTTAAAGGCCTTAATAATAACAGAAAGCTAAAAAATGATTTATAATTTGTGAAAAAATAGTATAGGATTGAAATAAATTATATTTTCTAAAATTATGCAGTGAATACTGATTTGTGTATAACTATTTAATCTGATTTGACAACTTTTGTTTTTAAAAATATTAGTGTTTATTTTATTATTATTTTGAGGGTTAGTTAGGTTTTTAAGAAGCAGTTTAAGTTGAAATCTAAGTTTAACCTTTTAAGTTTTAGGGTTTGTAATTCAAAAATCCATTTAGCTTCTTTTTGCAGGAGGGCATAAGATAAATTACCACCCCTCTTTTTCTCATTTAATTTAGTTATAGCTGTAAAATTAAAATATTTAAAATTATTGTTACAACACATCCTGAAATGTTTCGCGACAGGGAGATCCTTATTACGTTCCTTTTCTGAGTTCTCTATGGAGTTAAGATGTTCTCTAATTCTTTCTCTAACTGTTCTCTCTGTCTCTCCTACATACTGTTTTTCAAATTTTTTACACGTAATTAGATAGATAACATTAGTGTCCATACATCTAATAGTCTCCTTAATTTTGTATTCTTTCATTGTTATATTTGATTTAAAGCTTTTTGTTTTATTTGAATGTTTGCATGCTTTGCATGATATGCATTGGTAAAAGCCTTGTAATTTTTCGCCTAGAATACCTCTTATAGTATTGTTATTTTTGTGTTTAAAGGTTGGCGCTAGTTTACTTTTTAGATTATTTGCTTTTTTGTAAACAAATTTTGGTTTATTTGGGAGTTTTTCTCCTAGGTGAGGGTCAGATTTAAGAATTTTCCAATGGGTTTTTATTATTTTTTCTTTTTTAATCCTATCTTCGCTATACTCTGTTATGAAGGGTAGGAAGATTTATTCACTATTTATTGGAGTGGTTTTCTTTGGTTTGTATTGTAGAATATATTTTCTGTCTAGATTTACGATTTTTTGTCTTTCTGTTTCTATTAACTCTTCCGAGTATCCTCTTTCTATAAATTTATTTTTCAGTATTTTAGACTGAATTTCAAAGTCTTCTTTTTCTTTGCAATTTCTTTTTAATCTTAAGAATTACAAACCCTAAAACCTAAAGGGTTAAACGTAGATTTCAACTTAAACTGCTTCTTAAAATCCTAAATAACCCTCAAAATAATAATAAAATAAAGAAACACTAATATTTTTAAAAACAAAAGTTGTCAAATCAGATTAAATAGTTATACACAAATCAGTATTTACTGCATAATTTTAGAAAATATCATTTATTTCAATCCTATACTATTTTTTCACAAATTATAAATCATTTTTTAGCTTTCTGTTATTATTAAGGCCTTTAAGAATGAAAGCTTAATTTTATCTATAAATGAGAATAGTCTTAATCTTATTTAATGGAAATTTAAAATTTTTAGTTTTCTAACAACCGTTTGTTGAAAACACACCAAAAAATCTTATACGATAATTCAATTTCATAAATGTTTAGAAGAAACACTGGTTTTTAACTAACGATCAGAACCTAATAAGTATATACAAGAATAAATAAGTATTTTAGAAATAAGTCTTGAAACTATTGAGATAAAATGTTTAATAATGACTCTGAACCAACTAGATCCACATTGGTTAAAATTATGAACCAATAAAAATGGAGGAAGGAGGGCTATTTAAAGCCATGACTAACAAAGGAGATCAAGCTTGACAAAGGCTGAAGTTATTTTCAGCGGAAACGCGTTGCGGATCTCCTACTGTGCATTAAGGAAAAGAAGAAAGGATCAGCTGTAGAGCCGGCATCCCACTGCTCAAACCTGACACTCACCCACTAACAAACCAATCAGCGCCCTAACCGGAGTAGGCGCAAAGTCTGGAGAAGACAGGAACCAATGGCATTTGATTTAGATTATGGTAACCAGTATTGATGTGGTAATTGATACCAATCATGTTCATTAACCATGTCTGCCACAAGATGTTAAACCAACCATTTTAGGAAATAATGAAATTAATACCTCAGTCACCGCCATCTAAACTTTTGATATGAGTCAGTAGCTAATTTCTTCTGGCAGCAAACTAGTTAACACAGGGAGATAAAAACAACACACTCCCCTTGCCCTGTCTTGGCCATTAGTTTTATGGCTGCACTCAGGAATGTTAGGGCTCATTTTCAAAAGACCTGTGAGAGGTTATCATTACTGTCAGGGGCTGTTTATCATTTGTCAATGGCAGCGATCGGCATCTTTTCACTAACTTACTTCTCTGAATGTACTGAACATGCTGGGACTGCACAAACTGAGCTGCTTCTCTGATTGATTCAAGTCTCCCGCCTGAGAACTGCCTTACTCTGTGACCGGGTGTTGAATATGAGATGCAGTCAGTGAGTCACTGTATAGTGCACTGCACAGGGCAAGCCAGGCTCAGCTACTAGTTTAAAGTAGTGAGTGGAGTTAGTTACTTGCAGTACACATGGTTTTAACACAGTGCTGAGAAGCTGCGGACAGGGGAGCATGAGAGACAGACAGGTGTTAATAACATAGCAAGCATACAGTGACCTAATTGAGAACTGGTGGAGAGGGAATCCTGGAATATAACAACTCACCCCCAATAGGTCCGCCCCTGAAGTCACTCTATCTGAAACAGTGAATCATTATCATGTATTTTCTCTTACCCAAGAATCAGATAATGATTTTCTCTCCTCTATCACGGACCAGTCTTTCTGTGCCACTGCCAGACACTGTAGTTGAAGACAATCAGTCAGACAAAGCACAGTGCCAGCCCAGCTCCTTCCCCGAGTTTCTGCAGAATCTACACAGTCACACACATCACCTGCTGCTGGCTTGCTTCTCCCTCTTCCTCTCAAGAGTCTCCGGTCATGTTCCTTCTGCTGTGAAGGAACATGACCACTGGAGCTGATCTGGAGGAGCAAATAATGCCAGCACAGCATAATGCATGCCGATGTCATTACATGGGGTAATATTGGAGTGAGTCAGTGCCACCCGCGGCCCGTCCATGGGGGTGCTGCCGTGTGTTGAGCTGGCATGAGGCACGTGCTGTGCTGTGGTGTGCGGGACTTGAATACTTCCAAATATGAATAATTTAAATTGAAGCCGGTCGGTCAGGGACTTCACTAGGAGGCGCGCTGCCTTTACACTTTGGCTGCCGCTTAGCCTCCTCCTCATCATCATCATCATATCTCTCAGTGAGTCACGTGTCTCAGCAAATCAAACGACTCAAAATAAAAATCGAACAGTAAGTATCATATACACAAAATAAACACAATTTAAAAATAAATACTCTGTCTCTCACACATATACTCCTGACTCGCACTCATCTCAGTCCCTCCTGGTCCTCCAGAATTATAAAAGTCCTGGGGCTTGTAGTTGGGGGGGGCAGGGGGGGGCAGGCGGGGGGGCAAGCCATTTTTGTGAGGGGCGGATGCCCCCTAGCCCCCCTGTAGTGACTCCACTGTACGGCAGTTTTACAGAATTCTTTTGACTTTTTGGCTAAGCCTTTTTCTTCACACAACATTAACAGAGAGATTTATTTCCTTCTTTTTGTCCTAATACCATGAATGCTTCATGATTTTTGTATACTTTAATGTTGTTAGGGCGCTGCACAGGGCCGGATTGGGCCGCCACATAGGCAAGAAAATGAGTAGGCTCAAACAGCTCAGCTGCAGAAGCGGAGGCCGTGGCCGGGAAATGCAAGTGTGAGAATCATGGGGGTGGAGCGGACCTATGTGGATTGCGCCTTCTCTGAGCCACATGCAGTGCAGAGGACACTGTGAGAGTAAAGAGTAAGTTATTTATTGCGTCCTCAAGATGCGTCCTCAGGATGGCTCCCCGCCCACTTCTTCTCACTCTGTGCCTTATACACACCAGCCTCATCCTGCTCGGTGGGACCCAATCAGCTTCCCGCAAAAAACACACGTGAGTACTGTCTGAGGCGCGGGTCTGATACTGGGGATATAGCTGCCGCTGTACCCGGTGCCTAAAACACCTGATAACCAGTTGATGTTGCGGCTACAGTTCTAATACTGGAGTATGCCTGATATACTGAGGTACTGCAGTAATACTACTAGAGAGATTTCTGTGGAAAATCCTAGGGTGTATCTATATTTTTGGGGACCCCTGGATTATATCATTATCTCTTATAGTGGGGGTGCCTTGGGTACATCTGTTATACTGTAGGTATACATAGAATAAAATAGATTCTAAGCCTAATATTCAGTGCATGGGGTACACTATAATATAATGGGATATAGCTTTAGTAACAGGACTGTTATATCTAATACACATGAAATTGCTAAAATACAGGTGTTACTGGTATACAGAAATGGTATCCAGGTTTATAGCAGGATATGGGAATTTATTTAGTTGATTAACCTAGAATTTAGCTAAAACTGTGTGTTTATATCTGACTTAATACACAGCTCTTCTACCACATGGTACCTTGTTACTGGCAGAGCAATGTTAAAAGTAAGAATTATATTCTAATACAGAGATTATGCTAACAGCTGTAATACCTGGGTTGCAGCTGCTATTGTGAGGGAATTTTGGGATACCTGGAATACAGCTTTATTACTGAGATTACAGCAGCACTAATAAAGTAATACATCTCCAGTAGTAGGGATGCAATAGTCCTAATACTGAGAACACAGCCAGTTACCTTAACACTAATGCTGAGCGACCTCTTAGCTCTAATGTATGGGATACAGCAGCTCTAATGCGGATGATGAGGGCATCCCTGGTACCCAGGTTATAGAAAATCTTATTTCCAGGGGTACAATAGCTAAAAAATCTGGTGTGAAATCTTAATACTAAATGGTACAATTGTAATAAATAAAGAAAAAGAGCTTTTACTTAGGTCTTAGCTCTTCTATAATAATAGGAAGATAACTGTAATAAGTGGGATTGTATTCTTAGTACGCTTCTGATACTAAGAAGAGTTAATATAAGGAATGGTTGGGATATTGCACAGATATGAGAAATATTAACTATTGCTCACTGCATATGCTTTAACATAGCAGATTTCATTTGGTGCCAGACTGTCAATACAATCCTTCTGTTAACCCTGTAATGGCATTGCATGTTCTGTACACTTTTCTTAAAGTGAGGAAACAATTGTTATTGTTATACGTGTATTATGGTAGATTGAAATTGTCAGAAAATTATGCATTTGAAACGGTATAGCACAAGGCAACATTAATGCGAGCAAGGGTGTCTTTACATTGCCCGGGAGATTGGGCCGGAGGGGGGCGAGTCTGAGCCAGATGGGGGGCTGCATTGGAGGGGGTGGAGCTAAGATGAAGGGGTGGGACTGGACTGGTCTATACAAATTTCCATGGTCGGTCTGATTTCCCAGTCCGGCCCTGCTTCTTGGGCTTTGAAGAATAATGCTTCAGTTTAAAAGATTTGCAAGACAGCTACTTTGTCTCTTGCATACTTTTGCAAAATGTTATCATTTTGATGTTTTTGTTTCTTCTGAAGCAGCCTTTGTTAGGAAGGTTCTTCAGGAAGCTGTCTCAGTTTTCTTTATTTTTTACCTGTTTGATGTATTTTAGGTGCATAAAAAAAGATTATTTTTTTTATTGGGGTTGTGGATTTAATTTCTCATTGAAAAAATATGTTTTTAAATCCCTCTCTTTATGTTATTATTCATTTAGTCTACAGCATGGGTATGAGTTACCAAGAATAATGAATCATGGACTCTCACCACCTGTATCAAAGAAAACATAATTTATGCTTACCTGATAAATTAATTTGTTTCATGGTGATGAATCCATAAGACCCACCCTTATGTATTTTAGGGTTCATTTTTTCTTAAGCACATATTTTTTTCGCTGCTCCTTTTATGGCTCTTATTTCTTGTTTTTTACCTCACTTTGCTTGGCTATACATTAGACAGAGTTATGTGGGAGGGGTTTTATAGGGATCTTGGAGTTTGGTAATCTTTGCCTCCTAGTGGTAGAGAAGAGTAATTCCCAGGAGTAATGGATCATGGACTCTCACCACCATGAAGACAATTAATTTATCAAGTAAGCATAAATTTTGTTTAAGAATTTTTTATCAGACAGTGTTATTATGATTGTAACTGTTCTTTTAAATGTATTTAAACATTTATCTCCGTTAACGTCTATGGAGATTTCTTAAGTTACCACCAGTTTCCACACTTTATCACCTCAATGGAAATGATCCCTTAGTTTTCAAAACTGCCTTAATCTGAAGAAACTCTTCTAGCAGAAGAAATAGCCAAAATAAACTAAACCTTCCAGGACAAAAACTGAATATCCAAAAGATGCATATGTTCAAAAAGAATTAACCAGCAAAAAAACAGAAAACAAATAAGATTCCATAGAGGAGAAATTGGTTTATCACAGGCTTAAAGGGACAGTCAAGTCCAAATTTTTTTTTCATGATTTAAATAGGGAATGTAATTTTAAACAACTTTCCAATTTACTTTTATCACCAATTTTGCTTTGTTCTCTTGGTATTCTTAGTTGAAAGCTAAAGTTAGGAGGTTCATATGCTAATTTATTGGACCTTGAAGACTGCCTCTAATTTGAATGCATTTTGACCACTAGAGGGCATTAGTTCATGTGTTTCATATAGATAACATTGAGCTCAAGCACGTGAAGTTATCCTGGAGTGAGCACTGATTGGCTAACATGCAAGTCTGTCAAAAGAACTGAAATAAGGGGGCAGTTTGCAGAGGCTAAGATACAAGGTAATCACAGAGGTAAAAAGTGAATTAATATAACTGTGTTGGTTGCGCAAAACTGGGGAATGGGTAATAAAGGAATTATCTTTCTTTTTAAACAACAAAAATTCTGGTGTTGACTGTCCCTTTAAAGGGGCAGTAAACCTACAAAATAATGTTTTATAATTCTGCACATAGTGCAGAATTATATAAAATTAGCTTAGCGTCAACTTTATACAACAAAGAACGGCAGAGATATTTTATTAAGAAATGGGTCTGTTTTTTCCTAAGCGCATCACGGGCACACTTTCAAGTCATTAGACTGAATGTAGCTGGCTCTGAAAACATGGAAAGAGTTAAGAGGAGGTACAAATAGGTAGCCCTTATCATGTTATTTTATTTTATGACTTCTGCATTGGTAATATCAAAAGAAATTGTATACACATTAAAAGATGGAATTGACTGACGAATAGCATATTTCTCTTGATGAATTTATACAATTTGTTTTCCTCTTTATTAATTTATCTGACTTTCCTGTAGGAACAGGTTTGAGATATTGTGTTGTAATTCAATGTAGCATTTCTACGCTTATTAGCATAATTATGGGTGTGCTTTTGTAATTATTTTTCAGCCAATGATTAGGCATTTTATACATTTAAAAAGGTACTGTGTGCCAGACAATTTAAGATATGACTACGGCTTCCACCGAAATGCATAAGCCTGTCTGACACACAGCACCCCACCGAATCTTCATGACTGCTGTAAACTCTTTTAAGGAATTTCAATAAATGTTGCTTTTATTTTACATAGAGACCGTTGAACTCTTTCTTTTCTTTTGAACAATACTTTGCCTGGTATTGGTCTTTTTGCACGGGGGACAGCCAGCTTGTTTCCCATTTGCTAACAGCACATACATGTGGGTTCCTTCCCTCCCCTGTGATGTAGGACACCAGGACGTTTCCACAGTGGAGCAACAGATGTGACCAATGGAGATGACGGACAAAGTACTCTATATGGACGCAAAGGTTTACGAGATCGGTAAACCTAGAATTACAGATGGTACCCAGGGGACTAAGGGTGAATAAATTCCCCACTTTTGATGTAATTAACAAACGGCTAGATTAGGAGTTTTTTTTGGTAAGGCTTGCGGGGCTAACGAGCAGTTTCAGCTCACCGCTCACCTAAAAACAACGCTGGTATTATGGGTTTTTACAAACCCGGCATTAGCCGCAGAAAAGTGAGCGAAGAGCAAAATTTAGCTCCACATCTCACCTGGGGCAGATTCGGCTGGAAAAAAAACTAACACCTGCAAAAAAGCAGTGTTCAGCTCCTAACACAGCCCCATTGATTCCTATAGGGAAATAAAATTTATGTCTACACCTAACACCCTAACATGAACCCCGAGTCTAAACACCCCTAATCTTACACTTATTAACCCCTAATCTGCCGTCCCTGACATCGCAGACACCTGCTTTATATTATTAACCCCTAATCTGCCACTCCGGACACCGCCGCCACCTACATTATACTTATGAACCCCTAATCTGCTGCCCCCAACATCGCAGAACCCTACATTTTATTTATTAACCCCTACTCTTCTGCCCCCAATGTCACTGCAACCTAACTACACTTATTAACCCCTGATCTGCCGCCGCAGAACTAAATACTTACGTATAAAATAAACCCTAAGCTAGCTACAATATAACTAATAGTTACATTGCATCTAGCTTAGGGTTTATTTTTATTTTACAGGCAACTTTGAATTTATTTTAACTAGGTACAATAGTTATTAAATAGTTATTAACTATTTAATAACTACCTAGCTAAAATAAATACAAATTTACCTGTAAAATAAAAATAAACCTAAGTTACAATTACACCCAATACTACACTATAATTAAATTAATTCCCTAAACTAACTACAATTAAATACAATTATCTAAATTACGAAAAAAACAAACACTAAATTACAGAAAATAATTAAAAAATTACAATTTTTTATACTAATTACACCTAATCTATAATCCCCCTAATAAAATAAAATAAAAAAGCCCCCCCAAATAATAAAAAACCCTACCCTATACTAAATTACAAATAGCCCTTAAAAGGGCTTTTTGCGTGGCATTGCCCCAAAGTAATCAGCTCTTTTATCTGTAAAAAAAAAATACAATACCCTCCCAACATTAAAACCCACCACCCACACAGCCAACCCTACTCTAAAACCCACCCAATCCCCCCTTAAAAAAAACACTAACGCCTTGAAGCTCACCCTACCTTGAGATGTCTTCACCCAACCGGACAGAAGTGGTCCTCCAGACAGTCCGAAGTCTTTATCCTATCCGGGCAGAAGAGGTCTTCCAGACGGGCAGAAGTCTTCATCCAGACGGCATTTTCTATCTTCATCCATCCGGAGCGGAGCGGGTCCATCTTCAAGACATCTGACGCGGAGCATCCTCTTCCTTCCGACGACTAACACTAAATGACGGTACCTTTAAGTGAAGTCATCCAAGATGGCATCCCTTCAATTCCGATTGGCTGATAGAATTCTATCAGCCAATCAGAATTAAGGTGGAAAAAATCCTATTGGCTGATCCAATCAGCCAGTAGGATTGAGCTCGCATTCTATTGGCTGTTCCAATCAGCCAATAGAATGTGAGCTCAATCCTATTGGATTGAGCAATGGGGCAATGCCCCGCAAAAAGGCCCTTTTAAGGGCTATTTGTAATTTAGTGTAGGGTAGGGCTTTTTTTATTTTGGGGGGGCTTTTTTATTTTGTTAGGGGGATTAGATTAGGTGTAATTAGTTTAAAAAAAATTGTAATTTGTTTATTATTTTCTGTAATTTAGTGTTTTTTTGTATGTTAGATAATTTTATTTAATTGTATTTAATTGTTGTTAAATTAGTTAATTTATTTAATTATAGTGTAGTGTTAGGTGTAATTGTAACTTAGGTTAGGTTTTATTTTACATGTAAATTTGTCTTTATTTTAACTAGGTAGCTATTAAATAAAAATAAACCCTAAGATAGATACAATGTAACTATTAGTTATATTGTAGCTAGCTTAGGGTTTATTTTATAGGTAAGTATTTAGTTTTAAATAGGAATAATTTATTTAATTGTAGTAATTTTATTTATATTTATTTAAATTTTATTTAAGTTAGGGGGGTGTTAGGGTTAGACTTAGGTTTAGGGGTTAATACATTTAATATAGTTGCGGTGACGTTGGGGGCGGCAGATTAGGGGTTAATAAATGTAGGTAGGTGTCGGCGATGTTAGGGATGGCAGATTAGGGGTTAATAAAATTTAACTAATGTTTGGGAGGCGAGAGTGTGGCAGTTTAGGGGTTAATATATTTATTAAGGTGGCGGCGATGTCTGGTCGGCAGATTATGGGTTAACATTTTTATTTAAGTGTTTGCGATGTGGGGGGGCCCTCGGTTTAGGGGTTAATAGGTAGTTTATGGGTGTTAGTGTACTTTTTAGCACTTTAGTTAAGAGTTTTATGTTACGGCGTTAGCCCATAAAACTCTTAACTACTGACTTTTAAATGCGGTACCAGGCTTGATAGGAGAGGGTGTACCGCTCACTTTTTAAAAGACTTCTAATACCGATGTTAGGAAAATCCCATTGAAAATATGGGATACGCCATTTACGTAAGTGGATTTGTGGTATGTTGGAGTCGCGGAAAAAAGTGAGTGGTACACCTGTACCTGCCAGACTCGTAATAACAGCGGGCGTTAAAAAGCAGCGTTGGGACCACTCAACGCTGCTTTTTAAGGCTGACACAAAACTCGTAATTTAGCCAAAAGAGTTTATTAACTTTTGGAGTTGTATTTTGACGGATTGCTCAATTAGATTAATGCAAATTTTGATACAGTACAAAATGTCTCTTTTAGATATGGCTAGGAAAGAGAAAGATGAATTACAAAATGAGATGATGAAACGCAGAAGTGAACAAGATTTTTCTAATTTTGATATTTTGTTGCAGAGTACTGTTGCAGAAAGTAAATTACTTATATTATTATTATTTATTATTAAATATTTGTGTGATAAAGCAGACTACAGCAATGATTCCGTCTATATTTGGAACAGAAAAATTAAACAAATAGAAATACCCAATTTCAGAATCGTAGTAATTAAAATAAAAATAAAGCCCGTAGACATAGGCAGAGAAATAGAAGATATAATAAACAGGTGACATTCTCAGACAGCGAAGGAGCCTCCACAGATGACTTTGCATCTTCCAGTGGGGAAGAGAATGCCCAACCACCCACTGGCATTTTGAAAAAAATATGCTAAAAACACTCAAAATACACAGGCCTAGATTTAGAGTTTTTCAGCCAAAGGGGTGCGTTAGCTACGCGTGTTTTTTTCCCCCCGCACCTTTTAAATAACGCTGGTATTGAGAGTTCTCTGAAGGGCTGCGTTAGGCCCCAAAAAGGGAGCATACAGGCATATTTACCGCCACTTCAACTCTCAATACCAGCGTTGCTTACGGTAGCGGCTAGCTTGAAAAACGTGCTCGTGCACAATTCCCCCATAGGAAACAATGGGGCAGTTTGGGCTGAAAAAAAACCTAACACCTGCAAAAAAGCAGCGTTCAGCTCCTAACGCAGCCCCTCGGTTCCTATGGGGAAACAGTTTCTAAGTCTGCACCTAACACCCTAACATGTACCCCGAGTCTAAACACCCCTAATCTTACACTTATTAACCCTTAATCTGCCACCCCCGCTATCGCTGACCCCTGCATATTATTATTAACCCCTAATCTGCCGCTCCGTACACCGCCGCAACCTACATTATACCTATGTACCACTAATCTGCTGCCCACAACATCGCTAACACTGAATGAAGGTTCCTTTAAGGGACGTCATCCAAGATGGCGTACCTCGAATTCCTATTGGCTGATAGGATTCTATCAGCCAATCGGAATTTAGGTAGGAAAAATCTGATTGGCTGATTGAATCAGCCAATCAGATTCAAGTTCAATCGGATTGGCTGAGCCAATCAGATTGAGCTCGCATTCTATTGGCTGTTCCGAAGATGTTAAATATATATTTATGACTATTACCATACAGTAACCATATGCACATAAAGATTGTGTTGAGGCTTTATAATCATAGTCTAAAATGTTTAGCGATTGTCCTATTATGTAGATAGTTGGTGGCATACTATGTTGGGCATTAACCTTAATTTACTTATAACACATCATCCTCAGAAATATGTGCCATGCTTATAAGGACATGCTATTTATGCTTTCTGGTGTTCACTGTACCCAAGCTATTTCTGTACTGCTTGGTAGATATGTTCTGCTATAATGAACCATTATACTTAGTTACCCCAATGGATTTTTAGCTCATTCAGAATCTTCATTTTGACTATTTGTGGTTAAGTATGTTAATGTATTTCCATAATACTATCTATCCCTTACGCCCACACAAACAGCTTGATACTCCTGTATGAGCAAGATTATTTATTTCTAAATGTTGAGGTGTTAACCTACAATAAGCAGTATGAA
Source organism: Bombina bombina (assembly GCF_027579735.1). Taxonomy (NCBI): domain Eukaryota; kingdom Metazoa; phylum Chordata; class Amphibia; order Anura; family Bombinatoridae; genus Bombina; species Bombina bombina. Next base: position 757,083,510 of record NC_069504.1, read on the forward strand.
TAATGCTTTAACTTTACTTAACCCCTTAGTGACCAGAGCACTTTTCCATTTTCTGTCCGTTTGGGACCAAGGCTATTTTTACATTTTTGCGGTGTTTGTGTTTAGCTGTAATTTTCTTCTTACTCATTTACTGTACCCACACATATTATATACCGTTTTTCTCGCCATTAAATGGACTTTCTAAAGATACCATTATTTTCATCATATCTTATAATTTACTATAAAAAAAATGATAAAATATGAGGAAAAATTGAAAAAAACACACTTTTTCTAACTTTGACCCCCAAAATCTGTTACATATCTAAAACCACCAAAAAACACCCATGCTAAATAGTTTCTAAATTTTGTCCTGAGTTTAGAAATACCCAATGATTACATGTTCTTTGCTTTTTTTGCAAGTTATAGGGCCATAAATACAAGTAGCACTTTGCTATTTCCAAACCATTTTTTTCCAAAATTAGCGCTAGTTACATTAGAACACTGATATCTTTCAGGAATACCTGAATATCCCTTGACATTTATATATTTTTTTTTAGTAGACATCCCAAAGTATTGATCTAGGCCAATTTTGGTATATTTCATGCCACCATTTCACCGCCAAATGCGATCAAATACAAAAAATTGTTCACTTTTTCACAAATTTTTTCACAAACTTTAGGTTTCTCACTGAAATTATTTACAAACAACTTGTGCAATTATGGCATAAATGGTTGTAAATTCTTCTCTGGGATCCCCTTTGTTCAGAAATAGCACACATATATGGCTTTGGCGTTGCTTTTTGGTAATTAGAAGGCCGCTAAATGCCACTGCGCACCACAAGTGTATCATGCCCAGCAGTTAAGGGGTTAATTAGGGAGCTTTTAGGGAGCTTGTAGGGTTAATTTTAGCTTTAGTGTAGTGTAGTAGACAACCCCAAGTATTGATCTAGGCACATTTTGGTATATTTCATGCCACCATTTCACCGCCAAATGCGATCAAATTAAAAAAAACGTAAAATTTTTCACAATTTTAGGTTTCTCACTGAAATCATTTACAAACAGCTTGTGCAATTATGGCACAAATGGTTGTAAATGCTTGTCTGGGATCCCCTTTGTTCAGAAATAGCAGACATATATGACTTTGGCGTTGCTTTCTGGTAATTAGAAGGCCACTAAATCCTGTTGCGCCTCACACGTGTATTATGGCTAGCAGTGAAAGGGTTAATTAGGGAGTTTGTAGTGAGCTTGCAGGGTTAATTTTAGCTTTAGTGTAGAGATCAGCCTCCCATCTGACACATCCCACCCCCTGATCCCTCCCAAACAGCTCCCTTCCCTCCCCCACCCCACAATTGTCCCCGCCATCTTAAGTACTGGCAGAAGGTCTGCCAGTACTAAAATAAAAGGGTTTTAAAAAAAAAATGAAATTTTTTTTTAGCATATTTACATATGCTACTGTGTAGGATCCCCCCCTTAGCCCCCAACCTCCCTGATCCCCCCAAAAACCGCTCTCTAACCCTCCCCTCTGCCTTATTGGGGGCCATCTTGGGTACTGGCAGCTGTCTGCCAGTACCAGTTTACAATAAAATGTGTTTTTTTTTTCTTTGTTTTTTTTTTTTCTGTAGTGTAGCTTCCCCCCCCCCACAGACAAACCCCCACCACTTTGCTGATTATTTTATTTTTCGATTTTTTAATCTTTTTTATTTGCACATTTTCTGCAGTGTAGCGGTTCCCACCCGCTCGCTCCTCGTGCACGCGCCCGCCCCCACCCTCCCGTGCACGCGCGCGCGTCCGTGCGCACCCACGATCCCGCCCCCCTTCACTTCCACAGGGCCATCGATGGCCGCCACCCGCCTCCCGGTCCGGCTCCCACCCACCAACACAGGGCGCAACCGATCTCCGGTGCAGAGAGGGCCACAGAGTGGCTCTCTCTGCACCGGATTACTTAAAAAGGTTATTGCAGGATGCCTCCATATCGAGGCATCACTGCAATAACCGGAAATCAGCTGGAAGCGAGCAGGATCGCTTCCAGCTGCTTTCCACACTGAGGACGTGCAGGGTACGTTCTCAGGCATTAACTGCCTTTTTTCTGAGGACGTACCCTGCACGTCCTCAGTCGTTAAGGGGTTAATTCCAAACTATGGAGGCTTTAATGCTAACCCTTGCAAATGCATTTCTATCTTAATACAGACTTGGGCTATTAGTTAATTTAAACATAGAGGATTCCACATCTAATCTGATACCCACACCATTTTTTAGTAAGCACAGATTTCAATAGCAATGTTCAACCCCAATAACAATGTTCACTGTTTATATGTTGTCCCTAAGGCAAGGGGTATATTTATCTGTGTTAGTTTGTATTCAGAAACTTTTTGATATGAAATATGCTAAAACTGTTTGCTGCTGGTATTACATAAAATAATAGGTTATATGTTCTTTTTAAACCTATTGAAAGTTAAATTACACTTTAGTTTTAAATATCTGCTATGCTAGTCATCCCACCTAAATAATCCTTAGCATAAACTGTATATGACGCATTTTATAGAATCATCTGTGCTTTGCTTTTAGATCAATTGATACCCCAGTATATTCTACAATACTTCCACATATATAGGTTTATAGCACTAGAGTACCGATATTTACTATTGAAAGTGTAATCCTATTCTACGCTGTATTCTAATTAATGCCTACTAAGGTATGAGAGAGTGTATCTGTGCTAAGCTTTCTCTTTAGGTATATATGTATTGTGTATATAAAATTAAAAGTTAGTTGGTACTATTCCATCTTATCTAGTTGCTGTGCTGTCAGCTGCTGAGATAGCTCACCCTCACCTATTTATAACCTCTACCAACATAATTTGCTATTAGAGGCATATCTAGTATGGTAATTCTCCTCCCCTTAGCTTATTTGTAATTAGCTCCATCGCCAATAACTCTTAGCTTCACAGCTCATAGATAACTTTAAACATACAAGCTATAATAGGAAATGTGTTATATTTCTTATTCTATTATCTATTCTATTATCTGTGAAATTGTTGATTCCTTCCAGGGAGAAAAGAAAGGTGGTATACTTGCTAGGAGCTTGTTAAGCGAGCTGAATGTGTGAGGCTGCAGAGACAGTCTCATCAGGATTCAAAATTACTAAGCACCTGTGTGCAGGTGAAAAGTAGGTTTATAGCAAAGTCTTAAAGGGGTATACAGCAAATATAGAAACAGGACATGACATATCCCCCACCTCAAGGAAGCGGCTCAGACACTTCAGGCTTCGGTCGGTCTGGATGACGTCTATGAAACAAGGAAACTAGACGAGGGGCATTCAAATTGGTGGAGTTTTTCCAAAAATCTTCCTCAGTAGGATAACCCTTCCATCTGATCAGGTATTGAAGATGACCTCTCAAAATCCTTGAGTCTAATACAGTTTGAACCTCATACACTTCTTCCGAAGAAGTCTCGATAGACGGTTGGGAATGAGAATCCTGTAGACGAGTTGAAACATAAGGTTTTAACAAGGAGACGTGGAAAGTGGGGTGTATATAGAAGGTAGGTGGGAGTCGAAAAGTAACTGCATTAGTGTTGATGATTTTAGTAATTTCAAAAGGTCCAACTAACAGACCACCCAACTTCTTGCTTGGTATATGAAGTTTTAGATTTTTCGTGGACAACCATACACGATCTCCGATGACATAAGGAGGTGCTGGACGACGTCTGGTGTCATAGTGTTTTTTCTGTATATTCTCTGAGAGAATACGGAAATTTTGGTTAATGTTATTGGTAAGATCTTCAACCTGTGGGCAGGTGGAAGTACCTTGAAAACTTAAGTTGAATGAAGGATGATAACCAAAGTTTGCAAAGAAGGGTGTTAATCTTGTTGAGGAGTTGATGGTATTATTATACGCATACTCTGCCATGGGAAGATGAGATGCCCAGTTATCCTGTTGGGAAGAGCAGTAACAGTGTAGGTACGTCTCAAGCCATTGGTTAACCCTTTCAGTTTGCCCGTTAGTCTGTGGGTGAAAAGATGTGCTATAACGTTGTTCTATCTGTAAGGATTTGCAGAGTTCCTTCCAAAATGTAGATGTGAACTGTGTTCCACGATCAGTTGTGATTATAGCAGGAACACCATGCAATTTCACAATGTGTATAAGAAATAATTGAGCAGTTTCAGCGGAGGTAGGAAGTTTTCTGTAGGGAATAAAATGTGACATCTTTGTGAACAGATCGACTACTACAAGTATGGTGTTTTGGTTGTCAGAATTCAGGAGATCCACAATGAAATCCATGCCAAGGTGATTCCATGGTCTGGAAGTAACTGGTAAAGACATCAGAAGACCATAAGGTTTTCTTTTTTCTGACTTAGAAACTGTGCATACCGGGCATGACTGTACGTACTTGGTTATCAATTCTTGCATATAAGGCCACCAAAAGTTTCTTCTAGCTAGTGCCAAGGTTTTTTGTATACCGGAATGCCCAGCTAAAGGAGAGTCGTGTATTTCTTTGTTAATGATGGATGTTAGGGTTTTAGGAATGTAGAGATGTCCTTTGAAATAATATAACCCATCGGATTGTAGTTGTAGTTTATGTGTAGGTATCAGGGAATCCAATCTTTGTTCTTCTTTTAGTATTTTAGTATGTTCAGTGGTTATGCCAATACAATTTTCTAATGGTATCACTGTAGAAGAAGTAATGTTAGTGTTGGGTCTCTTATCTTTTAGAGACAGAGCATCTGCCTTCCCATTTTTGTTTCCAGTGTGGTATATCATATTATAATGGAACCTAGAGAAGTAGAGACTCCATCTAACTTGTCGTGCAGTTAATGTTTTATTCGTTTGGAGGTATTCCAAATTTTTGTGATCAGTGTAAATTAAAATAGGATGTTGAGTTGCTTCTAAGAGATGTCGCCAATGTTCAAGGGAGAGTTTGATTGCGAGTAATTCTTTTTCCCCTATGGGGTAGTTCAACTCGACTGGACTCATTACCTTGGAAAGAAAGGCAACTGGATGAATAGGTTCAGAGAAAAATTTCCGTTGGGATAACACTGCCCTGATGGCATAGTCGGATGCGTCCACCTCCAATAAATAGTGCAGTGTAGAGTCTGGAAAACAAAGAATGGGAGCTTCTGTGAACCTAGTTTTTAAAGAATCAAAAGTTGACTGAGACTGTTGTGTCCAATGGAAAGAAGTTGTATTACTAGTCAAGCGACTTAGAGGCTTGGTGATAGATGAGAAGTTCTTAATAAATTTATGGTAATAATTAGCAAATCCAAGAAATCACTGTATATCCTTCCTATTCTTAGGTGTAGGCCAATCTATTATCGCTTGTACCTTATTCTTTTCAATTTGGATACCAGATGGACTTATGTGATAACCAAGGAAGGAAATTTCTTGGACATGAAACAGACATTTCTCTGGTTTAGCATATAATTGGTGTGTGCGTAATCTGGAGAGGACCCATCTGACATGCTTAATGTGTTCTTGAAGAGAATTAGAATAAATGAGGATGTCGTCAAGGTATACTACCAGGCATACATCAAGTAGATTTCTAAAAATGTAATTTATAAAGTTTTGGAAAGTTCCTGGGGCATTACAGAGCCCAAACAGCATGACCAAATACTCGAATAGGCCGTAGCGGGTCCTGAAAGCTGTAAGCCATTCATCACCTTCACGTAGTCTGATAAGGTTGTAGGCTCCCCTTAAATCCAATTTAGTATACATTTTTGCATTATGTAAATGTTCTATAAGTTTGGGTATCAATGGGAGTGGGTATCATTTTTTTATGGTTCTTTTGTTCAATTCTTGATAGTCTATTATCGGTCGGAGAGTGTTATCCTTATTCCTTACAAAAAAGATTCCTGCTCCTGCAGGGGAAGTTGATGGTCTAATGAAGCCTTTACTCCAAGTTTTTGTCAATATATGATTTGAGGTGAGAAAGCTCTGGATCTGAAAGTGGATAGATATGCTCATACGGTATTGTGGATCCTGGTTGTAGTTCAAGTGGGCAGTCATAAATTCGATGAGGGAGTAAAGACTCTGCCTCTTTTTTGCTGAATACGTCGTGAAACTCTGAGTATTCTTCTGGGAGTATGAATTCTGTGGTCTGTAGTATATAGGAGTGAGGATAGCAGGTAGTAGAACAGTATTCCGAATCTAAATTGATGTGTAGTTGTTTCCAGTTAATAGTAGGTTGATGAGTTTTTAGCCATTTCAAACCTATCACTATGGGGAATAAGGGTGAAGGAATGACATCAAAAACCATACATTCAGTGTGTCCTGACAAAGTCTTTACTATCAACGGCACTGTATGATGTGTAATAGGACCAGCATTAATCTGTGTTCCATCAATAACATGCATTGAGACAGGTGATGATTTAACAATCAGTGGAATTTTATTTTTGGTTACAATGCTTAGATCTATGAAATTGCTGTAGGCACCTGAATCTACAATAGCTTCAATATTCAGCTGATGATGATCCCACTGTAAAGAGAGACTCAACATAAGATGTGTTAGATAACTTTGAAGTCAAACAGATTTTATGAGGTTTAAACTTACTCTTCTTTTGTTTCTGCAGGATAAGACACTCATTTACTTTATGATTAGGCGATGCACAGTACATGCAGAGGTTTTTATTTCTCCTCCTATATCACTCTTCAGGGTTTAAAGGACCCTTGATAAAACCTACATCCATAGGCACTTCTGTAGTACTAGATACAGGTGGAGAGGATGGATGTCCAGTTCTGGACGTGCTCTCATAGGATTCTTTTTCTGACTTGCGTTCATGTAGCCTGCGGTCAATCTAAATACTTAGGTTGATAAGTGCGTCAAGTGTCTCAGGAAGGTTGACTCCTGCTATTTCATCCTTTACAGGATCAGAAAGTCCCAAACGGAACTGTTTTTTTTAAAGCTTTTTCATTCCACTGTGAATCGGCAGAGTATCTTTTGAAGTCTATTATATAATCTTCAACAGCTCTCCTGCCTTGTTTGAGATTTCTCATTTTGTTTCAGCAGTGAGTTGCTTATTTTTATCTTCATATAGCAAACCCATTGCTTTGAAGAATTCCTCCGTTGATACCAGGATGGGATCGTCAGTCTCGAAGATAGTATGTGCCCATTCCCTAGGTTCTCCTCACAAATAGGAAATGACAATCAATACTTTAACCCTCTCAGTGCAGTCAGTATTAGGTCTGAGTGTAAAGAGAAGGGTACACACATTTTTGAATTGTCTGAATTGGGTTCTATCTACATCAAACTTTTCTTGGGGGCAAACATGGGGCTCTGGTAGTTCCTTTGATCCCATTAAGTCCTTAATTATGTCACGCAAACTCAGATTTTCAGACTAAATTTCTCTGAGCCCTTGGGCTAATAAATCAACACGTTGAAATAGTAAACAAGGCTAGGCGGTTCCTCTGGGTCCATGTTTTTTAGTCTTAGTAATATGTAAAGATTGACTCAGAATTATTTGGTGGACCACAACTGCAGAACTACATTATCACGGTAATATAACTTTAAATGGTGAATGTATCACTATTGACTAAATAACTACTATTGGGAAGTAGTTTGATAAGTCAGAAGTGAATTAATAAAGTGATGTAGAATGTTTGGAAACAAAGTTTCCCAAAAGTGTAAGATTATCACACACTTAAATTATTTCTGATATGCATCACATCTGCAGAACAAATATCTAGGTAGTTTATATCCTGTAAATGCTGATACACGAAAACAGATTTGAGAAAGGTTACTAGAGGTATCAGATTACTTTTGGCAGCATACACCCTAGATTGATTGCTAGGCAGTCTGTGAAACCTGTAGTGTTATGCAGTAGCTGACAGGCAAACAGGGTGTTTGGTTTGTGTGCAGAAAATGTAGAAAACAATCCGGAACAAAACAGATTGGTGTTAAGATAAATTGTATCTTTACATCTTTCTCTGATGTGGAGTCACAAGCTGGGGTGAGCCTGAACAGTATGTACTGCAGAGGAAAAGGATGGTGCTCAATATATACAGTGAGTTTAAAGACAATAGATTTGCTGGTTCAGTAAATATGTCAGATGCAGAGATTTATTTAGAAAAATATATCCTGAATTCCTGTGCAATAGTTGATTCCTTCCAGGGAGAGAAGAAAGGTGGAATACTTGCTAGGAGCTTGTTAAACGAGCTGAATGTGTGAGGCTGCAGAGACAGTCTCATCAGGATTCAAAATTACTAAGCACCTGTGTGCAGGTGAAAGATAGGTTTATAGCAAAGTCTTAAAGGGGTATACAGCAAATATAGAAACAGGACATGACACTGTGAGGGGATGGGGTTGAGGGGACAGGTAGTGAGGTGAGAGCACAGTATAAGTGCAATAACTTCTTCCTCAGTAACAGGGGCATAAGAGCTAAATTCATGTCTATGTGGGTTTTGGAGAACAGACGTTTTAGGTTTGAAGAAAGAGTAGAGATAAGAGTAGAGAAGTAATCTTGCTTAAAAAGATTAAGGGCATAATTTTAAGAGTTCAAGATGAACTTATTGTGAAGACAGTCAGTTAAACTCTGAGATTTTCTCCAGTGCCACTCAGCAGTATGGGAACATCTGCATAAGTACCGTGTTAGAGGAGTATGCCAGGGCTGAGGAGGAGTGTGTGATTTCCGACCTATGGTGGGAGGGACTAGATTGTCAAGGACCGATGTAAGGGTGGAATTATAGTGGCAGATAGATTGGTCCGGGCAGGAAAAGGAGGATATGGAAGAGAGGAGAGGTTTGAGAGAACTAGCAAGCTGTTGCTGATCTAATGACATAATGTTTCTGCGAAGTTTGGTGTGAGGGGTACAAGGAGGGAGAGTTATAAGGGAGGGATGTGATGCTATAGGTGAGAAGATGATGGTCAGAATGAGGAAAAGGTGAGTTTGTGAAGTTTGAAATAGTGCATCAATAGCTACAGATCAGATCAAGGGAGTGACCAGCTTTGTGAGTGGAAGAGTTACTCCATTGTGACAGACCGAAAGAGGAAGTGAGTTGCAGAAGTTGTTTTGCAAAGGAGGCAGTCGGATTTTCAAGAGGGATGTTGAAATCACCAAGAATGAGGGCAGGGGTGCCTGAGGAAAGAAAATAAGGTAGCCAGGCAGCAAAGTGATCTAGAAATTGAGTTGAAGAGTCAGGGGAGCGGTATATGTCTGAAACACGTATAAAGAGGGGAGAGAATAAGCTAATCATATGGGTTTCAAATGAGGAATGTGTGAGGGAAGAGATGGGTTGTATTTGTGAAAGGTGCAATGAAAGGAAAGTAAAATACCTACCTCACCTCCTTGTCTATTACCAGACCTAGGAGTAAGGCTGAAGTGGAGACCCCCATATCACAGTGCAGCAGTGGATACTGTGTTCTAAAGGAGAGAGCCAGGTGTCTGTGAGAGCCAGAAGGTTGAGGGAGTGGGATATAAAGAGGTCATGGATAGAAGTGAGCTTGTTGCAAACAGAGCGAGAGTTCCAGAGTGTACAAGTGAAGGGGGTAGTGGCTTTATATACAAGAGGAATGTAAGTAAGGTTGCCAGAGTTTCGTTTTCTGAGTCTATGGAAAGGCACACATGGAGGTGCATGGCTATGAAGTTGTTGGGGACCAGGATTAGGGGATATGTTACCAGCAGCTAATATGAGCAAGAGGGAGAGTGACATGAGATGAGATGCAGATTTGCATTAATGAGAAGAGGTGCAAGGGGGAGAGAGAGTCTTTAGGAATGTGTGAAGTTCATGAATACAAAAGTAAGGTGAGGTTAAGAGAGGTGGGCTAAAGAACAGTGCAGTTGGTGTGGTGGAAGGAGTAATTGTGAGTAAAGAAGTTTGTTATAGAGACAAGAGGTAGCAAAAAGGAATATGAAGATATTGAGCATTTTTACAAAAGAGGGAGCCAATGAAACACATAGAACACAGTATTACAACATCATTTGCCTAGTGTCTTGCCCTTGTCCAATCCTTGTTCTAATTCTTGTATAATTATTTTGCCCAATTCTTAATGCCTCACTTATAAATGTTCACTTAAGAGATGTGAACAGATGATGTTACAATAATGCTAATCAAACCACAATGCAACACCCCAGCAATGTTACCCCATATAAGTGTTAAATTTAAAGGACATAGTATTCAGCTGATTCCAATAAATTAGTTAATGACATGATCAAAGACAGTCAAAGGCCAATTGGGAAAATTTGATTCAGGTTGAGATAAGTTAAAATAATTAGACAAGGGGGACGTGTCCGACCACCGACCAAGGGCTTGTTTCCATTGAGCTGTTAAAAATGGAGCCGTAAACTAACGAAGTTGCCGGCAGCTAAAAGTAATTTGCTGCTCCATTTTAGTACCAGGTTTCCATTGCAAGGATAGAGCATTGCGTGCAGTCGTCCTTTTTCGTGTAGGTGTAAGTTAGCATGTTAACGCTACCACCCGATGCCGGATTTCTTGAAAATTAATAGGTTACTATGGTAACCCAACTACACTTACTTGATCACACATACGGTGATGCTTACACGTGCGGCGCATATATTTTACCCGTCACTCACTGTTATAATAAAAGCAAACACCTAACGCATGCGCATTATCTACCTCTCAACCTCCATTCCCCCACCGCTATAACTAATACATGTTTTAACCCCTTATCCGACAACCCCTATATCGCAAAGTATCTATTAAAGTTATTAACCACTAAACTGCCATCCCCCATAACACAAAGTACCTATTTCAACTATTAACACCTAATCTGCCATCCCCCCACAAAGCAATCTACCTATTTAAACCATTAACCCCTAATCCGCCATCCCACCACAAATCAATCTACCTATTTAAACTATTAACCCCTAATCCACCATCCCCCCACAATGCAATCTACCTATTTAAACTATTAACCCCTAATTCGCCATCCCCCCACAACTCAATCTACCTATTTAAACTATTAACCCCTAATCCTCCATCCCCACACAATGCAAATAACTAATCTAATCACTAAACCCCTTAATCTAACACCCCCTAAATTATCCACAATTACATAAAATAAAAAAATACTAAGTTGCAATTCAAATAAAAAATCCTAACATTACTTTAAAAACAAAACCTAAGATTAAATTAAAATAAATAAATCTAGTTTTACAAAAAATAAAAGTCTAAAATTACAAAAAAATAACCAAATTACAATTTTTTTTTTAAAACCTAATCTAATACTCCTAGAAAAATAAAAAAGCCTCCCAAAATAAAAACAACTTCAAATCTAAGAATAAACAATCAATAGCCCTTAAAAGGGCCTTTGGTAGGGCATTGCCTTAAAGTGATCATCTCTTTTACCTAAAAAAACAAATTAACAGTAAACCATAAAATTTACCAAGCCCCCCAAAATAGAAAAAAACTAAAGCAAAAAAAAAACTTAAGCTACCCATTGCCCCATAATGTGCATTTGTATGGTCATTGCCCTTAAAAGGGCAATCAGCTCTTTTGCGCCCATTAAAATAAAAAAATCCCACCCCAAAAAATGAAAAGAAAGCTTAATCTAACCCCCAAATAGGTACTCACAGTTCCTGAAATCTGGCGGAAAAGGTCTTCTTCCAGATGGTGAAGGTCTTCTTCCAGGCGGCGACATCTTCATCCAGTGCAGGGAACTCTTCTATCTTCATCCAGGGCAAAGGCTCCGCCGAGCGGAGGAGACCATGGAGCAAGAATGCCGGCCGTGGAGACATCCAGCATGGATGATACTCTTCATGTGGTCACCGTCGCACTCTGAGGATTGAATGCAAGGTACCCATTTTATATTTCGGGTACCTTGCATTCTTGCATTACTATTGGCTGAAATTTTCAAATCAGCCAATAGGATGAGAGCTACTGAAATCCTATTGGCTGTTCAAATCAGTTAATAGGATTTCAGTAGCGTTCATCCTATCGGCTGATATGAAAATTTCAGCCAATAGGAATGCAAGGTTGCAAATTTACAATATAACTATGTTAAAATAAATAAAAACTTACTAGACATGTGCACAGCGGAAAAATTTGTTTCGGACAGATTCAGATTTTTTCGAATTTAGTTTTTGATAGATTCGAATTCAGATACATTTGAATGTATTTGTTTCGGATTCATTCGGATTCAAATAAATTTGGATGTATTCGGATGTATTAGTTTCGGATTCGATTAGTAAATTCGGAAGTTTAGTATGTGTTATGTTGATTCAGATGGTTCCAAGTTACACAAATGGAATTATTTCACTGTTCTATCTGACTAAATCTCACTAAATTTAATTTTTATACTTAATTGTGATTAGTCCATGGCCATTTAAATATAATGAAGAAATCCAAACGAATTCGGATTTATTTGTTACAAATGAATTCAAATTAGTTTAGTTTCATTGCTAGGGTAATTCGGAAATTCAAATCGATTCGAATCTTTGAATTTGGCGAATTAGTCCGAATTTCGATTCGGAATGAAACGAAACGCACATGTCTAAAACTTACCTGTGAAATAAAAAAAAACTAAGACTATAAACTATAAGTAAACTTAACATAACTATTTAAAGAAAATAACATAAACTACAAATAAAAAATACATATATTACAAGATTAAAAAATTTAACACAACGAAAAAATTAAAAAATCTAACATTACCGAACAAAATAAACACTAAAATTACGAAAAATAAAAAAACACTTAAGATTAAGATTATGAAAAATAAAAAAACACTAATAAAAACACCCCCTAACCAAACAATAAGATACCAATAGCCTTTTAAAAGGGCCTTTTATAGGGCATTGTCCTAAGTTAAAACAGCTATTTTACATAAAAAAACAACAACCAACCACCCAAAATAAAATAAACCTAAGTGTAAAAAAAAACTAAGATACCCATTGCCCCTAAAGGGACAGCTCCTTTACTGCCTATTAAAATAAAAAACCCCTAATATAAAAAACCCTACTAACATTAGGAAATCTACTCATTCATCTACATCCAGACGGCGACATCTTCATCCATCACGGGGGCACCTTCTATCTTCATCCCGGTGGCGTGGAGCTGTGGCAGCATGGAGCTGTGGCTCTCATCCTATTGGCTGATATGAATATTTCTGCCAATAGGAATGCAACGGTAGCCCAATATAAAAGGGGTACCTTGCATTCAATCTTCAGTGTGTGGCGGTCAATCGCATGGAGGACGTTCCGCGCTGAATGTCGCTGCCGGTTCTGGACAGCTCCGTGCCGCCACAGCTCTGCATCACCAGGATGAAGATAGAAGATGTCCCCGCGATGGATGAAGATGTTGCCACCTGGATGAAGACTTCTCGCTGCCTAGATGAAGATAGATGTCTGGACTTCAGGAACTGTGAGTAGATTTCCTGGGGTTAGTGTTAGTTTTTTTAATATTTTTGGGTGTTTTTTTTTTAATGGACAGTAGTAAAAGAGCTGAATACCCTTTTAAGGGCAATAACCATACAATTGCCCCTTTAGGGGCAATGGGTAGCTTAGGTTTTTTGAGACTGTTGAGACTTGAGGTTTTTTTATTTTTTCGGGGGTTTACTGTTGGGGGAACTTTGTAATTTTTTTATGTAAAAGCACTGTTTAACTACAAAAGGCCCTTTTAAAGGCTATTGGTAGTTTATTGTTAGGTTAGGGGGTGTCACGCCACACGCCGCTCTAGCCATTGCTAGAGGTGTGGCGTCTCCTTCCCTGCTCGATGTTAGGGTCCGGATGCGTGCTGCACTGACGTCATCGCCGCACGCTCCTCTGTCCATGCCAGTCCGGACTCCTGTGGCGCGGATCCTGCGCCTATGTAAGCCCACAGTAACGATCTATCATTGCCCAAGTATAGGTGTTACTTTGTGTGCTCCTGGGTGTGATAGATCATTACTGCTATATTGCCTTATTGTGTTTGAAGACGCAAAAAATAGCGGTGCACAGGAAAGCACTATAGAATATAAACATATATTAGCAATAGGATAAAAAAATGTTAAACCATAAAATGGCTTGCAAGCACAGGAAAGTTTGGTATTACGCGTTTCGGCATTATGCCGTCATCAGATATTGTGTTTGAACCCTGCCTGTCTGACTACTCTGCCTGTTATACCCCTGAATTGCTGGATTGATATACTGCTGCTGAACTCTGCTGGTCTGACTACTCTGCTTGTTATCCCCTAAATTGTTGGATTAATTTACTGCTGCTGAACTCTGCTTGTCTGACTACTCTGCCTATTAACCCCTATTATTCTGGATTGCCTCTCTGTTGCCAAACCCTGCCTGCCTGACCATTCTAGTGGTTTGCCCTTGGACTGCTTTACCATTGCCAAATCCTGTCTGCCTGACCATTCTAGTGGTTTACCTTGGACTGCTGAAGACTACCCTGCGTGTGGTGAGTGCTGCTTCCCTCATCTTGCTAACTTTCTCTGCTCTAGGATATTCCCTATCTTTCCGGCTCGACACCGGGATAACAAGACTACTGGCCAAGTTCGGTCTGATAGCGGAGTATCCCACAAGCATTACAGGGGGTCTTTTTATTTTGGAGGGGCTTTATTGTTTTCATAGGGCTATTAGATTAGGTGTAATTTTTATTATTTTGAATAATTTGATTTATTATTTTTTGTAATCTTAGTGTTTTTTATTTTTCGTAATTTTAGTGTTTGTTTTTTGGTAATGTTAGATTTTTTTATTTTTTTTGCAGTGTTGCCACCTGGGAGTAGCTTCTTTCTGCCCAATTGTGCTTTACACAGAGGAAAACTGTTCTGTAGTATATCAGTCTGATCCCGCCGACATGGTCAGTCCAGACCTGAAATACCAGGCAATTCTCCTCTGAACAAGGAACATGACAACCCGAAACAATCGTTTCAGTCTCCTTTGGGCTTCATCAGTGAGGTGCAGCCATATTCCTCTAAGCACAATGGGCAAGTAGTCCACGTCTGGTTTCCCCCATTACACCCTTAGGGAGTCTATTCCCAGGGTTATATTTACATATTCAAAACAGAAAGAGAAGCAGTCTGCCAGGAATGAACAGCAGCATCAATAACTTGTTCTATGGCCCTGTTTGCACCTGGGAGTAGCTTCTTTCTGCCCAATTGTGCTTTTCACAGAGAAAAACTTTCCTGCAGTATATCAGTCTGATCCTGCCAACATGGTCAGTCCAGCCCCGAAATAACAGGCAATTCTCCTCTGAGCAAGGAACATGACAATCCCACACAATCATTTTGGCCTCCTTTGGGCCTTGCCAGTGAGGTGCAGCCATATCCCTCTAAGCACATTGAGCAAAGAGTCCACGTCTGGTTTCCCTTATCACTCTTGGGGAGACTATCCCCAGGGTCATATTTACATATGCAAAACAGAAAGAGAAGCAGTCTGCTAGGAACGAATAGCAGCATCAATAGCTTATTCTATGGCCTGGTTGCCACCTGGGAGTAGCTTCTTTCTGCCCAATTGTGCTTTTCAATGAGGAAAACTTTCCTGTAGTATATGGTCAGTCCAGCCCTGAAATACCAGGCAATTCTCCTCTGAACAAAGAACATGACAACCCCAGACAATCGTTTCGGCCTTGCATGAAGAGGACGTTCCACGCTGGATGTTGCTGCTAGTCCTGGATAGCTCTACTCTGCGCCGCCACAGCTCCGTGCCACCGGGATGAAGATAGAAGATGCCCCCGCGATGAATGAAGATGTTGCCGCCTGGATGAAGACTTCTTGCCACCTGAATGAAGATGGATGTCTGGACTTCAGGAACTGTGAATAGATGTCCTGGGGTTAGTGTTAGTGTCTTTTTAATATTTTTGGGTGTTTTTTTTTTTTTTGATTAGGGCTTTTTTATTTTAATGGGCAGTAAAAGAGCTGAATGCCCTTTTAAGGGCAATGCCCATTCAAATGTCCCTGTAGGGGTAATGGGTAGCTTAGTTTTTTTTTTTTTTTACATACAGCTAGATTACGAGTTTTGCGGTATGGGTGAAAAAGCAGCGTTAAAGGGACAGTCAACACCAGAATTTTTGTTGTTTAAAAAGATAGATAATCCCTTTATTACCCATTCCCCAGTTTTGCATAACCAACACTGTTATATTAATACACTTTTTACTGCTGTGACTATCTTGTATCTAAGCACCTTCTGACCGCCCCTAATCACATGACTTTTAGTTATTAGCTATTGACTTGCAGTTTAGCCAATTAGTGCAGTGTCTGCCACAACCCACGGGCATGATTACAATGTTATCTATATGGTTTACCTGAACTACTCTCCCCTGTTGTGAAAAGCAAATACAAAAACATGTGATTAGAGGCGGACTTCAAGGGCTTAGAAATTATCATATGAGCCTTCCTAGGTTTGCTCTCAACTAGAATACCAAGAGAACAAAGCAAAATTTTTGATAAAAGTAAATTGGAAAGTTATTTAAAATTACATGCTCTATTTGAAAAATAAAAGTTTTTTTTGGCCTTGACTGTCCCTTTAAGGCTCTTTTTCACTACCGCTGGTATTAAGAGTCTTGCAGGTATTTCTGTACCGCACACTTTTTTTGGCTGTAACGCAGGGTAATTACCACAGCTTTCAAACAGTCCTTTTTCAATGGGACTTCCATAGCGCCGGTATTATGAGTCTGCCTGGGAGGCCAAAAAATGAGCGGTAGAGCCAATACCGTCAAGATCCATAACGTAAACTGAAAGTCAGTAGTTATGAGTTTTGCACTACAAAGCTGTAACAAAACTCATAACTAAAGTGCTAAAAAGTACACTAACACCCATAAACTACCTATTAACCCCTTAATCGATGCCCTCCGGCATCGCAAACACTAAAATAAAAATATTAAACCCTAATCTGCCACTCCGGACATCGCCGCCACTATAATAAACATATTAACCCCTAAACTGCCACACTCCCGCCTCGCAAACACTAGTTAAATATTATTAACCCCTAATATGCCGCCACCTACCTACATTAATTAACCCCTAATCTGCCACCCCCAACGTCACAGTCACTATACTAAATTTATTAACCCCTAAACCTAAGTCTAACCCTAACCCTAACACCCCTAACTTAAATATAATTAAAATAAATGTAAATAAAACCTACTATCTTTACCTAAATAATTTAAAACTAAATACTAACCTATAAAATAAACCATAAGCTGGCTACATTTATTTTTATTTCAAAGGTAAGTTTGTATTTATTTTAACTAGGTAGAATAGTTACTAAATATTTATTAATTATTTACTAACTACCTAGCTAAAATAAATACAAATGTACCTGTAAAATAAAACGTAACCTGCCTTACAATAAAACCTAACCTTACACTACAATTAAATAAATTACATAAATGAAATATAATTACCTAAATTACAAAAAAAACCCCACTAAATTACACAAAATAAAAAAAGAAATTATCAGATATTTAAACTAATTACACCTAATCTAATAGCCCTATCAAAATAAAAAAGCCCCCCAAAATAAAAAAAAACCTAGCCTAAACTAAACTACCAATAGCCCTTAAAAGGGCCTTTTGCGGGGCATTGCCCCAAAGAAATCAGCTCTTTTACCTGTAAAAAAAATACAAACAAGCCACCACTCACACAACCAACCCCCCAAATAAAATCCTAACTAAAAAAAACCTAAGCTCCCCATTGCCCTGAAAAGGGCATTTGGATGGGCATTGCCATTAAAAGGGCATTTAGCTCTTTTTCAAGTGCCCAAACCCTAATCTAAAAATAAAACCCACCCAATAAACCCTTAAAAAACCTAACACTAACCCCCGAAGAGCCACTTACAGTTTTGAAGATCGGACATCCATCCTCAACGAAGCCAAGAGAAGTCTTCATCCAAGCGACAAGAAGTCCTCAACGAAGCCGGGAGAAGTCTTTATCCAAGCCGGCAGAAGTGGTCGTCCAGACGGGCAGAAGTCTTCATCCAGACGGCATCTTCTATCTTCATCCATCCGGCGCGGAGTGGCTTCATCTTCAAGACATCCGGCACATAGCATCCTCTTCAATCGAAGTCTTCTTGCAGAATGAAGGTTTCTTTAAATGACGTCATCCAAGATGGTGTCCCTTGAATTCCGATTGGCTGATAGAATTCTATCAGCCAATCAGAATTAAAGGTGAAAAATTCCTATTGGCTGCTGCAATCAGCCAATAGGATTGAGCTTCAATCTTATTGGCTGATCCAATCAGCCAATAGGATTGAGCTTACATTCTATTGGCTGTTACATCAGCCAATAGGATTTTTCCTACCTTAATTCCGATTGGCTGATAGAATCCTATCAGCCAATTGGAATTCGAGGGATGCCATCTTGGATGACGTCATTTAAAGGAACCGTCATTCGTCGTTAGTCCGTCGTGCTGGAAGGAGGCTCCGCGCCGGAGGTCTTCAAGATGGAGCCAATCATTGCCGGAAGGATGAAGATAGAAGATGCCGCTTGGATGAAAACTTCTGCTGGGTGGAGGACCTCTTCTGCCCCGATCGGATGAAGACTTCTGCCCGGCTGGAGGACCACTTCTGCCCGGATCGGATGAAGAGTTCGGCCCGGCTGGGTGAAGACGGCTCAAAGTAGGGAGATCTTCAAGGGGGTAGTGTTAGGTTTATTTAAGGGGGAATTGGAAGGGTTTTAGAGTAAGGGTGTGTGGGTGGTGGGTTGTAATGTTGGGGGGGCAATTGTATTTCTTTTCTTTACAGGTAAAAGAGCTGATTACTTTGGGGCAATGCCTCGCAAAAGCCCTTTTAAGGGCTGGTAAAAGAGCTGATTACTTTGTAATTTAGTTTAGGATAGGGAATTGTATTATTTTGGGGGGCTTTTTTATTTTATTAGGGGGCTTAGATTAGGTGTAATTAGATTAAACTTCTTGTAATTTTTAATTTTTTGCAATTTAGTGTTTGTTTGTTTTTGTAATATAATTTAGTTTATTTAATTGTATTTTATTTTAGATAATTGTAGTTAATTTATTTAATTAATTTATTGATAGTGTAGTGTTAGGTGTATTTCTAACTTAGGTTAGGATTTATTTTACAGCTAAATTTGTAGTTATTTTAACTAGGTAGCTATTAAATAGTTATTAACTATTTAATAGCTATTGTACCTAGTTAAAATAAATACAAAGTTGCCTGTAAAATAAAAATAAACCCTAAAATAGCTACAATGTAATTATTAATTATATTGTAGCTATCTTAGGGTTTATTTTATAGGTAAGTATTTAGTTTTAAATAGGATTCATTTATTTAATTATAGGAATATTTATTTAGATTAATTTAAATAATATTTAAGTTAGGGGCATGTTAGGGTTAGGGTTAGACTTAGGTTTTGGGGTTAATTAATTTAATATATTGGTGGCGGTGTAGGGGGGGGTAGATTAGGGGTTAATCAATGTACTGTAGGTGGCGGCGGTGTAGGGGGGGGCAGGATAGGGGTTAATAAATGTAATGTAGGTGGCGGAGGGCGCGGGTGCGGCGGTTTAGGGGTTAAACAATTCATTTATTTGTGGCAGGGTCTGGGATCGGCATGATAGGGGTTAATAACTTTAGGTTGCGGCAGTATAGGGGGTGGCAGATTAGGGGTTAATAGGTATAATGTAGGTGGCGGCGGTGTCCAGGAGCGGCGGTTTAGGGGTTAATATATTTATTATAGTTGTGGCGGGGTCCTGGAGCGACGGTTTAGGGGTTTATATATTATCGTTGCAGCGGGGTCCTGGAGCGGCGGTTTAGGGGTTCATATATTTATTATAGTGGCGGCGGGGTCCTGAAGCGGTGGATTAGGGGGTAATAAGTTTATTTAGGTTTAGGGGGTATAACTGTAGTATAGTGTGGGTGCTTAGTGACAGGCTAGCAAGAAATCTGCGAAGAAGCCGATGAGCAGCGATATCGATGACTGTCAGTTAACAACAGTCCACTGCTCCTCGCTCCGTACTTGGTGCGCGTCTTCTTGACAGCTTTTTTGATAACTTTGGCGAACATATTCAGGTCCGCAGCGGCGATGTTAGGCAAGCTTAGGCGAGCGTATTGGGCCAGTGAATGCAGGTAAATACGGAGTTTCATAACTAGAAGCCAATGTATCTATCAGTACTAGTACAATGCCTTTTGTTCCTTCAACAGATCTACTTATATCTTTAAGATGGAGTATATTCGTTCCTTGTTAAAAGAGGTGTTGATTACTTTGAATATTGATGAAACTAGTCCTCTTGATACTAAAACTAGTAAACGTTTAAATTCTGTTTATAAACCTCCTGTGGTTACTCCAGAGGCCTGGTACTTTTTTTATTCATTCTTCTAGGTTTAAAAAGTTGTATCCTTTGCTAGCAGTTAGATTGGAGTTTTGGGAAAAAATCTCCAAAGTTGATGGGGCTATATCTACTCTTGCCAAATGTACTACTATTCCTATGGAAGTTAGTACTTCTTTTAAGGACCCTTTGCATAGGAAACTTGAATCTTATCTAAGGAAAGCTTATTTATTTTCTGGCTACATTCTTATCCCTGCTATATCCATCACTGATGTTGCAGCTGCATCAACTTTTTGGTTGGAAAGCTTAGTGAAACAGGAAACAGATCCTGATTTGTCTAGTATTGTTCGCTTGCTTCAACATGCTAATCATTTTATCGGTGATGCTATTTTTGATATCATCAAAATTGATGTTAAAGGGACAGTATACTGTAAAATAGTTTTTCCCTTAATGTGTTTACAATTGCTTTTTTTACCAACTGCAGAGTAAAAAATGTATGAAAATTAGCATTTTAAGGTTTATTTCTGTATATTAAAGCTCGGATTTTGTGTTTTGAAGCCACAGCCTAATAAAATAGGTTGAGCTTGTAGTTATAATCAGATCTCATTACTGTATCACATTGTATACATATATCTGCTTCTTTATCTTATATCTGTCCTTAAAACAATCACCAATACTTTGAGAGAACAATGGAAAATCAACATTTTACTACCTCACCTCTGCTTTATCACACTGGGAGTGTAATTTCTTCTGCTGGCTGTGTTTACAAAGCTTATCTATAGCTGGTACGCGCGGCCACAAACTTTTTTAAGAATAGGTGGGGATACCACATGCTAAATTAACAATTTCAAATGCCAATATAAGGGTAAAGGAGCTACTTGTAAACAATTTAATACACTCCAGCAGGTAAAGTGGATCATTGGGAACAAATTAAAGGGGAGAAAATGTTTGAGTAAACTGTCCCTTTAAATCTATGTCTTAAGCTATTTTAGCTAGAAGAGCTTTGTGGCTCAAATATTGGAATGCTGACATGGTATCTAAGACTAGATTACTATCTCTTTCCAAGGTAACAATTTATTTGGTTCTCAGTTGGATTCAATTATTTCAACTGTCACTGGGGAGAAGGGAGTTTTTTGACCTCAGGATAAAAGATCTAAAGGTAAATCTAAAGCTTCTACTCGTTTTCATTCTTTTTTGACAGAATAAGGAACATAAATCCTTCCCCCAAAGAATCTGGTTCCAATTAGAAACCTTCTTCAAGTTGGAATAAATCCAAGCCTTTTAAGAAACCAAAGCCAGCCCCCAATTCTGCATGAAGGTGCGGCCCTCATTCCAGCTCAACTGGTGGGGGGCAGATTAAAATTTTCCAAAACATTTGGGCAGATTCTGTCCAAAATAAATGGATTCAGAGTATTGTCTCTTAAGGGTGTCTAATAGGATTCAGAGTAAGACCTCCTGTGAGAAGATTTTTTTCTCTCACACATTCTAGCAAATCCAGTGAAGGTGCAGGCTTTTCTGAAGTGTGTTTAAGATCTAGAGCTTTCAGGGGTAATCATACCAGTTCTGTTTCAGGAACAGGGTCTGGGGTTTTATTAAAATTTATTCATTGTCCCAAAGAAAGAAAATTGATTCAGGCCAGTTCTGGATCTGAAAATTTTGAATCGTTTTGTAAGAGTGCCAACTTTCAAAATTGTGACTATAAGGACTATTCTGCCATTTGTTCAGCAAGGTCATTATATGTCCACGATAGACTTACAGGATGCATATCTTCATATTCCGATTCATCCAGACCACTATCGGTTTCTGAGATTCTCTTTTCTAGACAAACATTACCAATTTGTCGATCTTTCATTTGGCCTAGCGACAGCTCCAAGAATTTTTTCAAAGGTTCTCGGTGCCCTACTCTCTGTAATCAGAGAACAGGGTATTGTGGTATTTCCTTATTTGGACGATATCTTGGTACTAGCTCAGTCTTTAAATTCTGCCGAATCTCACACAAATCAACTAGTGTTTCTTCAAAGACATGGTTGGAGGATCAATTTACCAAAAAGTTTCTTGAGGAGACAAGGGTCACCTTTTTAGGTTTCCAGATAGATTCAGTATCCATGTCTCTAACAGACAAGAGACAAATAAAATTGGTTTCAGCTTGTCTGAACCTTCAGTCTCAATCATTCCCTTCAGTGGCTATTTGCATGGAAGTTTTAGGTCTCATGACTGCAGCATCGGACGCGATCCCCTTTGCTTGTTTTCATCTGAGACCTCTCCAGCTTTGTATGCCGAATCAATGGTGCAGGGATTATACAAAGATATCACAATTAATATCCTTAAATCCCAATGTTCGACTCTCTCTGACTTGGTGGTTAGATCACCATTGTATAGTTCAAGGGGCCTCTTTTGTTCATCCAACCTGAACTTTAATCACAACAGATGCAAGTCTTTCAGGTTGGGGAGCTGTCTGGGGATCTCTGACAGCACAAGGGGTTTGGAAATCTCAAGAGGCAAAGTTACCAATCAATATTTTAGAACTCCTGCTATTTTCAGGGCTCTTCAGGTTTGGCCTCTGTTGAAGAGATAACCATTCATTTGTTTTCAGACAGACAATATCACAACTGTGGCATTTGTCAATCATCAGGGTGGGACTCACAGTCTCCTAGCTATGAAATAAGTATCTTGGATACTTTCTTGGGTAGAATCCAGCTCTTGTCTTATTTCTGCGGTACATATTCCAGGTGTAGAAAATTGGGAAGTGGATTATCTCAGCCATCAGACTTTACATCCGGGGGAGTGGTCTCTCCATCCAGATGTGTTTTTTCAGATTGTTGAGATGTGGGGTCTTCCAGAAATAAATCTGATGGCTTCCCAACTAAACAAGAAACTTCCCAGGTACTTGTCCAGGTCCAGGGATCCTCAGGAAGAGTCGGTAGATGCATTAGCAGTTCCTTGGTTTTACCAACCTGCTTATATCTTCCCGCCTCTATTTCTTCTTCCAAGAGTGATCTCCAAGATCATCATGGAACAATCGTTTGTGTTTCTGGTAGCACCAGCATGGCCTCACAGGTTCTGGTATGCGGATCTTATCCAGATGTCCAGTTGCCAACCTTGGCCACTTCCAGAACTTCTGTCTCAAGGTCCGTTTTTCCATCAGGATCACAAATCATTAAATTTGATGGTATGGAAATTGAACGCTTAGTGCTTAGTCATAGAGGTTTCTCTGACTCAGTGATTGATAGTAATGTTACAGGCTCGTAAATCTGTTTCTAGGAAGATTTATTATCGAGTTTGGAAGATTTATATTTCATGTTGTTCTTCTCATAAATTCTCCTGGCATTCTTTTAGAATTCCTAGAATTTTACAGTTTCTTCGGGATGGTTTGGATAAAGGTTTGTCTGCAAGTTCCTTGAAGGGACAAATCTCTGCTCTTTCTGTTTTATTTCACAGAAAGATTACTAAGCTTCCTGATATTCACTGTTTTGTACAGACTTTGGTCCGTATCAAGCCTGTCATTAAATCAATCTCTCCTCCTTGGAGTCTTAATTTGGTTTTGAAGGCTTTACAGGCTCCTCCTTTTGAACCTATGCATTTTTTGGATATTAAACTACTTTCTTGGAAAGTGTTGTTCCTTTTGGCTATCTCTTCTGCTTGAAGAGTTTCCAAATTATCTGCTCTTTCTTGTGAGTCTTCTTTTCTGATTTTCCATCAGGATAAGGCAGTTTTGTGGACTTCATTTAAATTTTTACCTAAAGTTGTGAATTCTTACAACATTAATAGGGAAATTGTTGTTCCCTCTTTGTGTCCTAATCCTAAGAATTCTTTGGAGAGATCCTTACATTCTCTGGGTGTTGTAAGAACTTTGAAATATTATGTTGAAGCTACTAGTCTATTTTTTGTCTTTTCTGTTTCTAGGAAAGGTCAGAAAGCTTCTCCCATTTCCTTGGCATCCTGGTTAAAGCTTTTGATTCATCAGGCTTATTTGGAGTCGGGTCAGGCCCCGCCTCAGAGAATCACAGCTCATTCTACTAGATCAGTTTCCACTTCGTGGGCTTTTAAGAATGAAGCTTCAGTTGATCAGATTTGCAAAGCAGCAACTTGGTCTTCTTTGCATACATTTACTAAATTCTACCGTTTTTATGTATTTGCCTCTTCGGTAGCAGTTTTTGGAAGAAAAGTTCTTCAGGCAGCTGTTTCAGTTTGATTCCTCTGCTTATGTTTTAAGTTTTTTTCTTTTCAATTATGAGAAAAACTTATTTTTTGGATGTGGATTTAATTTTTTCAGCGGAAAATGGCTGTATTTATTTTTATCCCTCCTCCTCTAGTGACTCTTCTGTGGAGTACCACATATTGGGTATTACTATCCCATACGTCACTAGCTCATGGACTCTTGCCAATTACATGAAAGAAAACATAATTTATGTAAGAACTTACCTGATAAATTAATTTCTTTTATATTGGCAAGAGTCCATGAGACCCACCCTTTTTATGGTGGTTATGTTTTTCTGTATAAATCACAATTATATTTCCAGTTCCTTTTTTTGATGCTTTCTTTTCCTTTTTCTATCACCCCACTACTTGGCTATTCACTAAACTGAATTGTGTGTGTGGTGAGGGGTGTAATTTATAGGCATTTTGAGGTTTGGAAAACTTTGCCCCTCCTGGTAGGACTGTATATCCCATACGTCACTAGATCATGGACTCTTGCCAATATCAAAGAAATAAATGTATCCGTTAAGTTCTTACATAAATTATGTTATTTTGGATAATTTTGTTTATTTTTTTGTAATCATAGTGTTTATTTTTTGTAATTTTAGTGTTTTTTTGTAGATTTTTTTTAATCTTTTCGTAGTGTATATTGTTAGGTTATTTTAATCTTGTAATTTTAGGTTTTTTATTTGTAATTTATTTTCTTTTCTTAAAATAGTTATGTTAGGTTTATTTATAGTTTAGTTTTATTTATTTTGAGATAGTTATATTGTAAATTTAATTTAAAGTTAGGGGGTGTTAGGTTTAGGGGTTAGTAGTTTAATTTAGTAATTTTTTATATGGGGGGGTGGCGGTTTAAGGGTTAATAGGTTTAGTATTAGTGATGTGGGGGCTTGTGGTTTAGGGGTTAAGCTTAACGCGCCATACCGCACAACAAAAGAAGGTTTTTCAGTAACTTGTAATGGCAGCGCTATGGAGAGTGCGATACCGCAATTTTTTTTGCGTTATTTACGCACCCAGTTTAGCGCACAACTTGTAATCTGGATCATTGTTAGTTGCAATGTGGGGGGGATGGTGGATAGAGGGGTTTTGACATGTCGGGTTTATTTTTGGGAGGCGGGTTAAATTTCAATGTGAAAAAGGACTCAAAAAAATGTTTTCTGCAGCCGGAGTCTGGTTGCAGAAATTGAGTTATAATGAGCCGTTGGAAGCAGTTCGTGAACGATATTGCTTCTGACAGCATATTTAATGGTTTGCGAGTGTACCCAAACCTAATTGTGGCTCAATGGAAACAAGCCCCAAGATGGCTGCTCTTCACTAACGGCTGAATAATGGAGCTAATAAAACCTGCTGTTATTACTCACTAGACCAACTAAAAAATTCCCCTCTCAGTATAGGTGAATGGATCAGTACTTAAGGAACAATCTTTTGCAACTTTTCTATATAATTACAACCCAGCAGACCAATATAGATGAGATACTCAGCGGAGGCCTACTACTGGCCTGGAGTGTCATCTACCTCAGCCACTTTTCTGATGAAAATTCAGTCCTAACAGCCATTTGCGCTGACATAATGCTCTAAGTGATAGCTGACTGATATAGTATCAAGGTAGTGGCTACATCAAACGAAGACACGCTAACTCCAACATTTAACAGATATTACGAGGCTGTGTACACCAAGATAAGGCATAAACTACAGGCTGCCTATGAACACAATGGAGCATGCTGTTTTTATCATAGCTGAGCTTAGCAAACTCCTGGATCAAACCACTTTCATTGAGACATTGAAGTCTACTTTTACATCACATACAGTTGATAATGCTGCCAAAGGTGCACCAATAGTCCCTACGCTCCCAGTGATAAAATAGGTGTAAGTAGGGACTGGGAAGATCAGAACAATTGGATTGTACCTGGAGAACGCCGGACATTCACTAAATCCTCAATCACTCAAGTTCCATGTGGTCTGGAAGATCAATCAACAAACCTGGAGGACAATATGCTGCAGATGTGGCTCAACTACAGTTCTAATAGCACCAGTCCCCTATGCGGATGCCAGACTTCAAGATCGGATTCCCTGGTGACAATATAGACAAACACTGCTCGGTATGTGAAACATGGAGAACCTATGCTGCTTAAAAACTAGGAACTAAACTTATGATAGGAGCTGGCAATCAGGAGTAGGCTGACAATCATTGTATACATCTCATATCACAATCCTGCAGTATTTTGTTTTTTTTTGCCAGAACCCTTCTTAAAATATATTAAGGTCGCAATTATTCTGGTATAGTGAGATTATGTTTAATATTTAAGGATATGTTGTGCTTTTATCCTCTTGTTAGCATGTTTAATAGAGTACACTACAGATACCCATATTCTATTGCTGGTGGGTTAATTCAAATTCTTTATAATGCACTACTGACATAAGCCCCTATAATGGTCTCTGGCTTGATATCTTTACTCGGTGGTGTTTGACCTCATTTAACAATGCTATATTACAATAGTCTCATGCCTTTATTACAGCTAATTTTAATGAGGCATTCTGGCATGGCTTGATCTTATACACCTCAATATGTTGGTTTATAGATCCACATGATTATGCTTACTTAAAACCTCTTCCCTTTCTAAGTAACACTAAACTAATATATATTTAATAAGCCCCCAAAAGCTCTCAGGGCTAGAAGTCGTACTGTGCTAAGCCCCTATTGTCCAGGTCACTTACAATTAAATTACCTCAAGCAGCTTCTATACCCTAGTTGCAAATTTAATTTTTACCCAGAGCTTTTTTGTTATTGCTTATAGAGGCACCCTTGTAAATGTTGAGTTAATAAGTGCAATTGAGACCAGGTGCATTTTACTTCAGAAATAAAAACATGAACAAGTCAGAATTTAAAACATTGATGGTTATATGACCTCTACATGGGCTCCCAAGCTTTCTAATAACATGATGCTGACTTCCCCAACTCTGTTAGGACATAGGGGCATATTTATCAAGCTCCGAATGGAGCTTGATGCCCCGTGTTTCTGGCGAGCCTGCAGGCTTGCCAGAAACAGCAGTTATGAAGCAGCAGTCACAAAGACCGCTGCTCCATAACCTGTCCGCCTGCTCTGAGCAGGCGGACAGACATCGCCGGAAATCAACCCGATCGAGTAGGATCGGGTTGATTGACACCCCTTGCTGGCGGCCCATTGGCCGCGAGTCTGCAGGGGGCAGCGTTGCACCAGCAGCTCTTGTGAGACCTCGTATTCAGCGAGGTCTGGTGGACCTGATCCGCACTGTCGGATCAGGTCCGCCAGACCTTGATAAATAGGGTCCATAGTCTTAAGCAAATTTTCAGGTTTCGACCTCTAGCAGCATTAGGTCCGCCAGACTTTGATAAATAGGGTCCATAGTCTTAAGCAAATTTTCAGGTTTCGACCTCTAGCAGCCAAAGAGGTGGCACTATATCATATGATTAAACTAACCCAATAGATTGCCCCAACTTATTTTTAAGCTAACTATATAGGTGGGGGAGCTCCCTTTCCTTCTAACCACTAAAGCTATAGATATTTGAGGACAGAGGCTTATGTTCAAATATATATAGAGATAATCTGTCTGAAACAAGGGATATACTATGAGACACTTTATGCTACAGAAAAATCTCACAGCCAAGATACCCTTGGGCATATATACTATTCTTATATATACTTTGGCATGTTCACTATACCTCTGCATAGGGCTTTGTGTGATTCTATATATAATATTATCTATATGGCCTATCATCTAGGAACATGCTGGCTACAATTATTTGAAATTATTTAGATGTATATGCTTATCAAAAGTTATGTTGCAGTTATAGTAAGCCCAAATAGATCCCAGTGTGTGATTTGTTATGTTTATCAGATTGGGCCAATACTGTTTACTACCTATATTATATAAATAAATAAAGGAGGTTCATCATCTGAGGCCCAAAAGTGGTCTCCTTAAACTTTTTATTGAGGTAATATAAGTTATACATACATTCACATCATATGTATAGGTTACAAAGTACAATGTTAGGTCATTCAAAGGAGTACATTTATGAGCTAATATCATAGTAACTTAGTAGATAAGGTTAAAAAAAAGACTGAAGTCAATCGAGTTCAACCTATAAAAATCTAAAATACTTACAAAAAGCTCCAGTTAAGCTTAAATAACCCCACTAAAAGGTGACTCGTTTAATACTAGCAATCATATCCATGAATTTTGTTTATATACAGAACTGTATCCAGGCTATTTTTAAATGTATCTAGGGTATTGGCATTCACTACCTCCTTTGGTAATGAGTTCCGTAATTTTATTGCTCTTACAGGGAAAAAAAGTTTCCATGCAAGAGATTAAATCTCCTTTCCTCCAACCTTAAAGACTCAGTTTGGCTTGCCTCTCCTCATAGGTTAATTTCTCCAATCCCCTTATTAGCTTTGTGGCCCTTCTCTGAACTTTTTCTAGTTCTGCAATATCTTTTTTTGCGATCGGTCCCTAAAACTGCACTCCATACTCAAGGTGAGGTCTTACCAGGGCTTTATATAGTGACATAATTATGCTTTCCTCCCTTGAATCAATGCCTCTTTTAATACATGCTAGTATCTTATTAGCCTTTGAAGCCGCAGCCCTGTATTGTGGACACATCTTTAGCTTGTTATCTAATACTACTCCCAAATCCCTTTCCTCCTCTATTTGGCTAAATCTTGTCCCATTTAAAAAATACGTTGCCTGCTTATTTTTACTTCTAAAATGTAGAACCTTGCATTTTTCCGTATTAAATCTCATTTTCCATTTACTTGCACATACTTCTAATTTTTGCAGATCCCTTTGTAATGAAAGTTAATCCTGCTCTGACCTAATGACCGTACGTAACTTAGTATCATCTGCAAAAATAGAGATGTCGCTATTTAATCCTTGCTCCAAGTCATTTATAAAAATATTAAAAAGAATGGGGCCCAGTACTGATCCCTGGGGGACTCCACTAATTACCTTTGTCCAATCTGAGTATGATCCATTTACTACTACTCGTTGCTCCCTATCTTTTATCCAGTTATTTATCCATGAGCTAACATTTTCAGCTATTCCCAGTCCCTTAATTTTATGCATTAATCTCTCATGTGGAACTGTATCAAATGCCTTTGCAAAATCTCAGTATATCACATCAACTGATTCCCCTTTATCTATATTTTTACTTACTTCCTCGTAGAATCTAATTAGATTAGTTTGACATGATCTATTTCTCCTAAAACCATGCTGATTAGAACTCATAATCTTGTTTACACGAAATTGCTCATCAATATAATCCCTTATAATCCCTTCAAATATCTTCCCCACTATTGATGTCAGACTAACTGGTCTATAGCTTCCTGGATCATCCCTGCTTCCCTTTTTGAAGAGTGGCACCACGTCAACTTTACACCAATCCTGGGGTACCATGCCTGAGAATACTGAGTCTTGAAAAATTAAGAGTAGAGGTTTGTCTATAACAGTGCTAAGTTCCCTTAACACCATTGGGTGTATTCCATCTGGGCCTGGAGTTTTATTTACCTTAATATCCAGTTTTTTCCTGATATCCTCTAAACATAACCCAGTTAATGGTATAGACCAGCATGTTCTATTTTGTTCCAAAGTATCATCCAATGGTTCCTCTCTTGTGTATACTGAAGGAAAAAACTGGTTTAGTACATCAGCCTTCTCCCTGTCATTATTTATCATGCTACCCTCCACGCATTTTAATGTACCTATATTATCCTTCTTAGATTTTTTGCTATTTATGTACTTAAATAATCTTTTAGGGTTAGACTTAGACTCCTTTGCAATTAATTTTTCATTGTCATTTTCAATTTTGGCTAATTTTATTGCTTTTTTGCATGCTTTGTTACATTCCTTATAAATATTGTATGTTGAGTCTGTACTATTTTCTTTGAATAATTTAAATGCCCTACATTTTTTTCTAATTTCTCTTAACACATTTTTATTTATCCACAACGTCTTTGATTTTTTATTTTTATAACCATATGGTATTTGTTGATATGTATATTTATTTAACAAAGTTTTAAATATTATCCATTTTAAATATTATCCATTTATCCATCGTGTTTATATCAATAACCTCATTTTGTTTTGATTTTAACATGAGAGAGCGAGGAGAAAAAAGAAGAAAAGAGAGAGAGAAAGTAGAAAGTTTAAAGGCTCTATACCCACAGAGATCTGATCTATGCTGGCGCTGTAAATTTGATGTTGGAAATATGGGACATATATGGTGTAACTGCACTAACCTGAACCCTTTCTGGATGGGAGTAATATCCCAAACAGAGAAACTGTTGGACATAAACATACCACCAGACCCGCTAATATGGCTATTAAATAAACCTCCCAAAAATCTACCTGCAACACACTTAGTCATTATACAAATTGTTCAATTTTGGAAACAAAACAAATCCCCCACTATAGCTCAATGGGTTGATTCCATACATAAAACAATACAATTGGAGGAATACCACTATATGAAAATAATGTGCAAAGATTTCTTTCATGAGTTCCTCTTTGTTTGGAAAGAGTACATAAACAACAAATACCATAAATGACTTGGACATGAGGAACGACTTTTTTTGGATTTGTGGTTAAGACATTTTCTATGGGCTCTACAAAACAGATGATAATCCTGCTCTGAGGCGGCGGACAGAAATCAACCCGGACGAATATGATCGGGTTGATTAACACCCCTAGCAGCGAATCTGCAGGGGGCGTTATTGCACCAGCAGTTCACATCAACTGCTTGTGCAAAAATAAATGCAGAGAGCGTAGGCTTTTCGGCATTTATCAAAGTGCAGCGGACATGATCCGCAACATCGGATCATGGTCCGCTCGCACTGTAAGGGGTCTTTTCGGCCTAGGTTCTGACTGAAGTGAGCTGACCACCTTCCTTCAGCAGGATCCTGGAGAATTACTAAGTTACAGAATGCACATAGACACAGGACAGCTGCATAGTTATTCCGTTTATTGGTTGTTGCAAGAACACATTTAGGATATAAAAAGGAGAAGTGATTTTGGATTTTCTAATAACCGAACAGATCATTCAGTCATTGTAAGCAGTTTACAGATCATTCAGTTATATCAGCAATAAAGAATATATGCTGGTCAGTAAAATGACAACAAATTATTACAGTAAATTATTTGGTTTTATACAGCAAATAATATAAAATCATCTTATTTTATAAGAAAAAGGGAACATGCATTTAACAGCAAATCTACAGTATTACGAAATGTTTTATAGCAAAAGAGGAACATAATCCAAGAACATAATTCTAACAATATTAAGAATTAAAGCTACAGTATTTAAAGGTATATGAATAATATAACTGTAAGGGGCACAGTAAGGGGCAATAATAATATATCCCTTCATTCCCCTCTTTGATCACGCACGTGATCACTAACTGTGGGTCTCATAGCTTCATAATAACCACCTGTGTTTGCAATCATAGGTTGATATTGGGTATTCTGATATTCATGTGGTAATCTGTTATATATTCTTTGATTCAACAATGCATGTCTGCCCTCCAGATCTGCTATTTGATTATACATTATCCTAGTCCTACAGCAAACAGTTATAAGTAAGGTAAAAAGTATGAGGAAAAAAAGTAATATGAACACAAATGGATGTATTAACCAGTGCCACACACCTGACCATATTTCTATGGATCCTTTCCCAAACCATCTGTCCCACCATCCAAGTGCGTGTTTCTGAAAATCATTTCTAACTTACAATAATAGTTTCTTAACAAACTTTAACTGAATTGTAGCCTTATTACTAAAATTCTTGTGTTCCTGGATAATGTGTTCTAATTCTTTGCTATTTCCAATACCATTAATTAATTCCTTGCCAAAACCAATCATTTTTGCATTTAATTGTCTTTTATTATACTCAAATAACCCATGTTTCTTGACCGAAACAGATGGGGTTAAAGTAAAGTATGTTCTTCGACCATTCAGAGTATAGAGGTAGCTTGAATAATGGGTCTAGGTGTACAGTAAGCTACCTTTAGCTAGGATTGTTGCTACTGAACAGTTTTTCATGTATAGTAGCTATACCATCTGTCTGATGCCAACAAAACTCAACCTCCAGGTAGAACCCAATCTGGATGAGTAGGGATTATGCTCACTTCAATATTACAAACGCCATCTTCCCAACACCATTCTGATTGACTGGTGATGGTATAGGAACCTGGCGTGCATAATATAACATTGCCCTTTGTAACACAATGATCAGTCCTAAGTACCTTAATGTCTTGAGTACCTTGAGATATAACTATAATTTCCTTTACCTAAATGATGTGTCATCCACTATTATCAGAGACCCAGCCTATCTCATAGGCTGATAGTACATCTATCTTTCTTCCGTGGATAGGTGCTAATATAGAAAAATAACAAACATTCGCCTAGATTTAGAGTTTTGCGTCCCCTTAAAAAACCAGCGTGAAGGTCTCTTAATGATGTTTTTTACCGCCCGCTGGTATTTAGAGTTTCCTTACCGACACTCAAAAATTTCCTAACGCTGAAATCCTTACCGACAACCCAGACCCAGTAATTAACATCTAACGACAAAATTAACATCCACGAATCACAAAACAAATATTACACAAAGTACACTTACACTCATACAAACACTACACTATATTTATTTTTCATTTTTAATATTTTCACGTCAAAATAGAAAGGATCAAAGTTACGAGATCTCGGGTGTTAGAAAAAAAAACAACACAAATCCATCTGCCATTGACTTACATTGACAGACGGGAACAGACACTCATATAGCTACATCTAACTAATAATATTATCACATACATACACTCATCGATGCATACAGACAATATACACCACATTACATACACAAAGAAGATTTTGATTACGAAATAAATACGATTTAGCTACTTTTTCACACAAGAACATGACGTCACTCACTTAAGCTCAAAACCAGTCTTGGATTTTGTTTACACACACATTTTTCTCCTCCATTGACTTCTATGGGAAGACGTGCTCATGCACGAGACAGACAGATTTCCCTAACGCACGCAAAAAGCGTAGACAAAAAACCTCTAAATCATTCATGGATGCACATACATTACTTTCAGCATTCACTCATACATGTGCAAATGCACATGTATGAGTGAATGCTGAAAGTAATGTATGTGCATCCATGAATGATCACGTGTTAAGCCTATGTAGATATGCTGTTGCTGCAAGCATATGAGTTGAATAAATGAAATGGTATAATAAAGGGAAATGAGGTGTTTCCAATTGTCTACTGTTTGTGAATCCTGAAATGTTCCAATTATTTTTCTGTCAGTTTAAATCTGATGTAATTGTTGAAAATGTTTGTTACTAGTGATGGTGATTTGTAGTTGATGTAATGTAAAAGTATCATACAATTTAATGTTGTTGTGAATTTCCCATAAGTAAAAGCCATAAGTCCATAGGGAAATAGCCATTTCTTGATCTATTTGTCATATAAATATATGATGGGGGAAAAACATTACATTCTCTCTATGAATCACTAAACAGAAAATAGGGATTTTACTGTACTTTTAACATCACAATTCACTCAGAATAAACCATTAGGAATTACGTACAATAAGAACATCATTAGAACAGATTACAGCTGTCACTTTTTGGGAAGGAACAACAATGCTAGCCTGCTTTATAGAAGTCAGCATATGTGGGACACAATCACAATATATACGTAAATGTACATAACACGCATCACGCAACCACAAAGCACACATTTATATTTTAATCAGCACACAATAACAATGTAGTAAAATAGAACAACACAATGAGGATTTCATAACTACACAGGCAGGTTAATAATATGATGACGTCATTAGAAGCTTCAATCATACACATTACAGCTTTAGGACTGTACCGCCCCTTTCAGAACTTTAGCACTTAATACTACAATACAACATATACGTAAACAAGAGTTTGGAACATCATTATTATGGCGATTTTAAAGGGATGCGTACAATATTGACATCTCGCAAATCACTTATATATACAATACTACAGATGGCATCCGGAAGAACTTCAGTATTATTGTGATTTTAAAGGGATGCGTACAATATTGACATCTCGCAAATCACTTATATATACAATACTACAGATGGCAGCCGGAAGAACTTCAGTATTATTGCGATTTTAAAGGGACGCGTACAATATTGACATCTCGCAAATCACTTATATATACAATACTACAGATGACAGCCGGAAGATCAGAATTATTATTGAGATTTTAAAGGGACGCGTACAATATTGACATCTCGCAAATCACTTATATATACAATACTACAGATGGCAGCCGGAAGAACTTAAGTATTATTGCAATTTTAAAGGGACGCGTACAATACAGGGAGTGCAGAATTATTAGGCAAATGAGTATTTTGACCACATCATCCTCTTTATGCATGTTGTCTTACTCCAAGCTGTATAGGCTCGAAAGCCTACTACCAATTAAGCATATTAGGTTATGTGCATCTCTGTAATGAGAAGGGGTGTGGTCTAATGACATCAACACCCTATATCAGGGTGTGCATAATTATTAGGCAACTTCCTTTCCTTTGGCAAAATGGGTCAAAAGAAGGACTTGACAGGCTCAGAAAAGTCAAAAATAGTGAGATATCTTGCAGAGGGATGCAGCACTCTTAAAATTGCAAAGCTTCTGAAGCGTGATCATCGAACAATCAAGCGTTTCATTCAAAATAGTCAACAGGGTCGCAAGAAGCGTGTGGAAAAACCAAGGCGCAAAATAACTGCCCATGAACTGAGAAAAGTCAAGCGTGCAGCTGCCAAGATGCCACTTGCCACCAGTTTGGCCATATTTCAGAGCTGCAACATCACTGGAGTGCCCAAAAGCACAAGGTGTGCAATACTCAGAGACATGGCCAAGGTAAGAAAGGCTGAAAGACGACCACCACTGAACAAGACACACAAGCTGAAACGTCAAGACTGGGCCAAGAAATATCTCAAGACTGATTTTTCTAAGGTGTTATGGACTGATGAAATGAGAGTGAGTCTTGATGGGACAGATGGATGGGCCCGTGGCTGGATTGGTAAAGGGCAGAGAGCTCCAGTCCGACTCAGACGCCAGCAAGGTGGAGGTGGAGTACTGGTTTGGGCTGGTATCATCAAAGATGAGCTTGTGGGGCCTTTTCGGGTTGAGGATGGAGTCAAGCTCAACTCCCAGTCCTACTGCCAGTTTCTGGAAGACACCTTCTTCAAGCAGTGGTACAGGAACAAGTCTGCATCCTTCAAGAAAAACATGATTTTCATGCAGGACTATGCTCCATCACACGCGTCCAAGTACTCCACAGCGTGGCTGGCAAGAAAGGGTATAAAAGAAGAAAATCTAATGACATGGCCTCCTTGTTCACCTGATCTGAACCCCATTGAGAACCTGTGGTCCATCATCAAATGTGAGATTTACAAGGAGGGAAAACAGTACACCTCTCTGAACAGTGTATGGGAGGCTGTGGTTGCTGCTGCATGCAATGTTGATGGTGAACAGATCAAAACACTGACAGAATCCATGGATAGCAGGCTTTTGAGTGTCCTTGCAAAGAAGGGTGGCTATATTGGTCACTGATTTGTTTTTGTTTTGTTTTTGAATGTCAGAAATGTATATTTGTGAATGTTGAGATGTTATATTGGTTTCACTGGTAAAAATAAATAATTGAAATGGGTATATATTTGTTTTTTGTTAAGTTGCCTAATAATTATGCACAGTAATAGTCACCTGCACACACAGATATCCCCTAAAATAGCTATAACTAAAAACAAACTAAAAACTACTTCCAAAACTATTCAGCTTTGATATTAATGAGTTTTTTGGGTTCATTGAGAACATGGTGTTGTTCAATAATAAAATAATCCTCAAAAATACAACTTGCCTAATAATTCTGCACTCCCTGTATTGACATCTCGCAAATCACTTATATATACAATACTACAGATGTCAGCCGGAAGATCGTCATTATTATTGCGATTTTAAAGGGACGCGTACAATATTGACATGTCACCAATCACTTATATAAGTTGTATATACGTCCTGGCCTCTGGGAGTTTTCAATCTGGAGAGATGTAGATGCATGGCCTGGCTCAAGGTACATTCTCGATGGTGTTTGATCACTTTCTGGACGCCATGGTATGTATCAGTAAGCATTACATAGGATTCCCTCAGAATGATGGTGATTGGAGGCGCCTGAAGATGGAATTCTTTGTAATAGCTGAATTGCCCAATGTCTTGGGAGCAATAGATTGCACCCACATTGCGCTGCATGCTCCAGCTGATGACTTGCCCTTCCGAAATCGCAAACATTTCCATAGCCTCAACGTGCAGTATGTTTGTGACGCACGGATGCGGATTATGCAGGTGTGTGCGAATTTTGGCGGGGCTTGTCATGATGCCCGCATCCTCTCTCTGTCGTCCCTGTGGCGTCAGTTTGAGGGAAAGACAATTTCCCCCTGGGTATCTCGTTGGTGAGTATTTGTTCACAACATGGTTAATTAGTTAGACAATTGCCACTGTAGTCTTAAACTGTTGTTAGTGTAATGTGCAGCTATAGGATGCAATTTAACCATGTCATTGTCTCTTTCCGCAAATGTCTAGTTTTAGCTCCAAACAGATATGTAGCATGTTCTAGCTTAAATGGCCAGATCGAAAATGCAATGTAACCTTTTTTTTTATTTTAGCAAAGGTCTGGTTTATGCGAAATACGCATAGGTAGCATGTCTTAGCTGAAATGGGCAGATAGAGAATAATATTTAAACATGTCATTGTCCTCTTTCCGCAAAATGTCTAGTTTTAGCTCCAAACAGATATGTAAGCATGTTCTAGCTTAAATGGCCATATTGAAAATGCAATGTAACCTTTTTTTTTTTATTTTAGCAAAGGTCTAGTTTATGCGAAATACGCATAGGTAGCATGTCTTAGCTGAAATGGGCAGATAGAGAATAATATTTAACCAGATTATTATTTTTCATTTTAAAAATTTATGTTATTGGTTTTTCGTGTACACCAAATAAATTTTTTAGAATATAATTTTAATTTTTATTAAATATTTTCATTTTGTTA
This sequence comes from Bombina bombina, assembly GCF_027579735.1. Classification (NCBI taxonomy): domain Eukaryota; kingdom Metazoa; phylum Chordata; class Amphibia; order Anura; family Bombinatoridae; genus Bombina; species Bombina bombina. Next base: position 757,120,958 of record NC_069504.1, read on the forward strand.
TGTTCATAATTTATAGGTGATTCTGGTTACATGAGCCGGCCTTGGCTCATTACGCCGTTACGTAACCCTACTGATGAGGCCCAGGAGCGCTACAATAGGGCGCACAAGCGGACTAGGGCTGTAGTCGAGAGGATGTTTGGGCTCCTCAAAATGAGATTCAGATGAATTGATAGGTCAGGAGGAGCCCTCCAGTACAGCCCTAGGAAGGTGGTGAAGATCGTTATAGCCTGCAGCGTCCTGCATAATATTGCACAGTGGGCTGGATGCTGCAGGCCAATCAAGGGCCCCCGACACTTCTATTAATTGTTTGATTTACACTTTTTCTGCCATTAGGGAGATGACTTCATCTAAAGACTGAAAGTGAAGAATTCAAGACTGAAAGTGAAGAATCCCAGACTGAAAGTAAAGAATCCCAGACTGAAAGTGAAGAATCCCAGACTGAAAGTGAAGAATCCCAGACTGAAAATGAAGAATCCCAGATTGAAAGTGAAGAATCCAAGATTGAAAGTGAAGAATCCAAGATTGAAAGTGAAGAATCCAAGATTGAAAGTGAAGAATACCAATGGGATCATGTCTGGCATTGTCTTTCAAATGTGCTGACCTGGAAAACCATACAAAGACACGTTCACATGGTAAGTGGCAACAATTTGATGGATTAAGGCTGTGGAGGCATCCTATTGGAGACACTTAGGTTATTTTTTTTATTTTAGATGGGTATTTCACAATCTTCTATTTTGGAAATGATGAATAAGATACCTAATGAAGATAAACTGTTATTTTTCAAGAGAATTGACTTTCAAGGACCATGCATAATCCAGGTTGGTTTGCGCAATGCATACTATTTAAGAATCACAGGAGGAAGAATGTTAAAAATTAGGAAAAGATACATGTCCTATATTAGAAGATTTGTAGCTTACATACATTGCCCCTACTTTGTGCTACAGAGGAATCCAATTATGAACAATCAGACAAAGGAATACATATGGTAGTTGATATGGCGGTATTATTTGAAGAGACATGAAATATTACATTTATATTCAGCATACATATTTATTTATTTTTCTAAATTTTATATGCATTATTTTGTATAATTTTAAATGCTGATATTTAAATGTAATATTGATTAGACAATATAATGGTATTTTAAATGATGGATAGGTATAGATTTCATGTATTAATGTATTTTTTTTTAATATCTTTCTAAATATTTTAAAAATGTTAGAGCATAGACACAAGATGATTTTCCAGTTATTTTATTTAATGAATATTTTAAGACCTGTGTGTATGAAATAACTAATGTTTATTTTTTTTTCCTTTTTAAGAGTTTCATCTGTGATGAATTATACTTGTTCAATTTTTTTTTATTTAAAAAAAATTAATTTATTTTCTTGTCAATAGATATTTTTAATACTAAACATTTTTTTTTTATTTAAAGAACATCTTTTTAACATATTATAATAAAATATATACATCTAATCTGACAAGTTACAAAATAATTGACTCCCATGACTTGTAGTTGTCTATTTGACAAGCACATGCCTGATATAAAATTATGCCTCATGGATTGAATTAATAATCGAAAATCAACTTATTCAGATAATGTTTAAAGTCAAGTATCTTTATAAAATAATTTGGGAGTTAAATCCATCAATGCTTTTATTGTGTAATTTATAGATGGTAAAATTTGAAAATGTTTCTGAGGATATGTAGTCTGAATTTGACATAATAACTTTGTTCTTTTCACTTTTAAGAAAGGAAAGTGGTTAACTTACATTAAAGTGACAGTGTAGTTGAATGTTTCAAATTGTTTGATAATATCTTGTATCTTCCTTAGGTATACAAAAAACATTATTCTAGTGAAATATAGTTTCACAATTATTTTTTATGTTTAAAATGTTGTCAGTTAATTTCATTTTAGTACAAGCTAGTTATTGTATGCCATATTGATTACTTTTCTGTTCTAGTGGAGTCATTTGAAGGGTCATTTAAACTATAGCTAGTTTGTAATATAATTTCACAAAATTATTCTTCTTACCTCTCGGTTAGATATCACATATCTATATGTATTTTCATTCCCCTTTAGTTTATTTCTACAATGTCAACTCCACATATTCCTAATGTTTGGTCCTTAAAGGGACATTCCAAAAATATATCAGTTATTGAATTTTACACAATACAAATTTATTTGAAAACACATTTTAATGTCTATTATCTAATTACATTCAGTCTTTAAATATATTTTGATAAATAAATATCAATGCACATGGCTTAGATAATGACATAAGGCATCTATGTGCAACCAACAATCAGCATCAAAAGAGCCTATCTAGCTATGCATTTCAGCCAAGAAGATACATTTTAAAAAGCTAATTAGAGAATAAAAATATGAAGTTGTTTTAATATTCTATTATCCATCTAAATCATTAAAGAACATATTGCTTAATGTCCCTTTAAGCTGAAGATGGATAAATACAGCCATTAGAATATATTTCATTCACAGTGGTGAAAACAATCCAGAAGGTAATATAAATATGCTTTAGTCACATGTTATACTAAGTTTGAGAAAGGGAGGTGCATAGGTTTATGATCTTTCAAGCATTATTGGGAAATGTCTCCTTAAAGGGGCATGAACACAAAATATCCATTTGCGATTTAAAGAGTGTCTTTTACTTCTATTATCTCAACATACTTTCTTGAAAAGCATATTGAGACAGGCTCAGTAGATGAAGATTGGTGGATGCACAGAGATGCCTTATGTGATTGGCTCAACCATGTGCATTGAATTTCTTCTGTTAATGATATCTAAATAAAAAGATAAATTGGGTTACATTAAAAAGTCTAAAAATGGGGGCGTGTCCTAACAGCGATCCTGACCGGTCGCAACTTCAAGAGCTCTGATTGAGAAGCTTAGAATCCGCCAATTATAGGCACTACTACACTAGCTAAAATATAATAGTATTTGGTTGCAACGTCTGTTAGTCCCTCTGAGGCTTATCACTAATATTTGGGCTGTATTTTTGAGCAACTGATCTCTGGAAAGGACAATAGGGCCTGGAGCGGCGGGGCTCCTTAATGGCGGCGGCTTCCCCCTCGGTAAAATCCGAGGTACTTGTTCCTAACTGGGAATTACAGCATCTCTGCACTAGCGAGAAGAAGATCAGATATCTACAGTAAAGTGAATTACACACTTTTCAAAGAGAACAACAAACAAACTACCTTACCATGGCGATACTTAAAATGGCGCCAATGGCGGGAGAATCCTACTTGCAGCAATCGGATGAGAGGCTGGAGAGAATGAAAAGCTGTTTCACAGGATGATGGATAAAGCTCCATATGACTGTCTGATGCAAATATTGCATAATAAAGAAAATACATGCCACACCACCTAACCAGGTCTTTAACGTGAGAAGGGTCCCTTGACGCAGAGCTACTTGAAGACTTCTCACAGCCGGGAGAGCTGGCTGACTTGCCACAACCACAGGAGTCTCCTACAAAAGCCCATGCTGCGCAGAACACTGCATCGCTACCAAGATTGTCCGTAGCGCAGGAGAAGCAGCAGGTCGCTTGCACTACAGACCTACAAGATCAGGAGACACAGAATATCACCTCGACCCAGCACACCTCGTATGAGCGGGCGCTCTCAAAAATTACTGGATCTATAACCCCGGCATGTGAACCGGAGGCTAACAGTGCAAGACACAGCAGGGACGCTAGCCCAAGGACACAAAAAGGACTCAGCCACCTGTTGTTTTACACTGAGTTACGCTGAGCAGACATCTCGCTCTCCTTCACAACCCACATATAAGGCGCAACAAGCAATTAAGAGAACTCAAGTCCTGTCATCGCACAAATTCACAGGTTTTTATATCCGATAAAGGCTAGATTATTGTAATGTCAGCTAGCAGGGGTTAAACAACCACCCTGTTGTGCTGATCAGATGTGACTTTGCTCAATCCATCTAGGAGGTTGAACAGAGAAAACCACAAGGGACTCATTTTGAAAGGTGGCCCGTTGCAGAGACGTTTAGTGTTTTCACATGTTGATTTAGTTTCAGTTAATTATGTATGGATATGATAGCTTGGATATGCCACATACCTCACTCTACCCTACACAGCCTGCTACTCTAAGAGCTTAATTATTTTTTTTTTAATAAAATAGCATATTCTTCCTCATACTATTGTACTGAAGGAAGGCTATCTATGGGAAAATAAATAATAAATAGCCTACATGTTTGTGGGACGCACAGTCTTTCCCTGGCGGCTGGCGGCCGAGGCCACAGGGAGGCAGTATTATATTGCATTAGATGACATGTACAGAGAATCGCTATGTATCCCAACATTATAGTGATGGTATTGGCGGTATACTTTATGAAACAGCAGAAATATGTTGGAGTCACCAATTCACTTTCAAGTAGGTAACATGAATACCTCAGTAATTCATATCATATAGTATTAGTAGTTTTTTCCTAAGTCTTGTTACTATTGTTGCTGCAGTTACTAATTTCTCACTAATATTCATTGCTACAACATTGATAATGTCCAAAAAGATTGCCATACATAAGGTCTCATCATTAAAACAGATATCAGATATAAGAGGATCCTTTGTCAAATATCACATTTATTTATACCCTCACTTTGTGTAAGTGTAGTATAATTTATCCTCCCTATTGCATATGGAACGTTGGACAGCTAGTTATGTTCTTAACTATTAACCCAGTTGGACTTTTTTCTTTCTTTATTGTTTTCTTTATCACATTATGTAAAACCTTCCCTTTTTAGTTTTTCTTTCTGTTAGTTTATCCACAGCATTGAACTAATACTACTCCACACCAAACAGATTTTAAATTTCTAAGGGGTCCAAGAGCGACTTAACATGATGTTTTAGGGGTATAAAAATGAAGTCTGTCTTGACTCCTATGCTAATATCTTCTTTAAAGACTCATTTTTATAAATTATATGTATAATTACTGCATCATAAGTCTTTATGTACCATTTCATTTGACAGTTCTTCAATAAAAATAAATTTACAAAAAAAAAAAAAAAAACTAAAATATACTGTATATGTAACACTGTAGGCGATTTGACTTTTAATTAAATTAGTATAGTATAAAAAAAAAAAAAAAAAAAAGTCTAAAAATGTATTTTTTTTCAGGATCATTTTTTAAAAAATTTTTGTGTAATGTCTCTTTACAAATAAAGACGCCATTGCACAATAACATATGTGAGCAGTTCAGACAAATACAAGCTTGAGGTTTATTTACTAATAAGAAACAAACGTGTAGTTTAACATTTATAAACAAGATTATCCAAGTAACAGACATTAGAACCAGAAATAGCGCATTTCAGAAATGTTGCGTGGGAAACGTATCTTAGCAACACGAGATTCGCATCTTTACACATTCTAGTCTAATGTCACGCAATAGCACACAATCGATGTGCATTATAAATACATTTAATAGAGCAATATCAATACTTCACAATAAGTCACGAAATTGATTTAATGAACAATAAATACATACAATGTTAAATGTGTATTAATCCAACGTATTTGTATTAAAGAAACAGAACGATATTAAACCTAGAAATGTATACAACATTTAATAATGTGACAGTATTAGATTTTTACGGTAATTAAAACATTAATATTTTACAGATCACGTATATTAAATCTGCGTCACACATCTGCATAAACAGGCCCATGAGTTACAAATAAGTCTACATGAAAAATGTAGTAACTTCACCACCAGGAGGTATGTGTATGGAAGTTACTAAGATATGAAACATTAAGGAACGGCCAATCAGAGTTCATCACACAAACATAACTTGAGTCAGGATGCTCTCACAGACATGATAACAATATTTCAACATTTTATCCAATCAGATGTACAGATAACATGTCCCATGGTGCATCTCATGTTTACTTCACCATTAAAAGTCCATTACACGTTGCCATCTTTGTCAGTTCTCTAATGCCTGCAGGCATTAATATATAGATACTGTATATATTATATTATACTATACAACCTAGCAGGCATGACACCTCCCAGGTTCGCCAAGCAGGAGAGTGCTGCACTGGTCCCCACGCAGTCCAGAAGTTTTATCCGCAGCTGTTTGGGAACAAGAAGAAGTTGACAGATGTGATTGTTAAGAAGCCCTCTGGAGTCAATCACCATAAGGTTAAATTGGTGAAGGGCATCCAGAGGAGCCAGGATCAGATCATGCGGAGGTTCAGAGATATGAGGTTGTGTCTGCACAAAAAAGTGGACCTCATAAGGGAGTGGGTACAAGCCCAGAAAAGAGATGGTAAGAAAGTGGTTCCAGAACGGAAACTCTACCTACTCCCTTATGAGGTCACTTTATGCGACCTCCTCAGTCTCCGGGTCCCCCAGCAGATTTCGATCCTCTCCATCCTCGGCCTCTTCTTCTTCCCTCACAGCTGCTGGATCCCCAAACTCCAGACTCGGGGCCAGTGCAGCTGCTTCTCCGTCCGGTGGCCTGGGAGGAGTTGAAATGGAGACTGAACAAGGTAAATATCCTACTTCATATAATATATTAATATTTGATTAGACTTTTAATAAATGTGTAGATAGTCATATTTTCAACCTATATAGATCTCACAACATAGGCTACATATGATGTTCAGATATCTGATTTTAGAATTGTCGCACATGAAATAGTAGTGATGTTTCTTGCGCTCTCCAAGAATATGCGTCACAGAGTGAAAATGGAATTGCGCATCCTTGAAATCCCTATCATCCGCCATTTCATACATTGACCTCTAGAATCATAACCCAGTTATAGGCTGACCATATTGCTGCTTTAAGAAGGAACACATATGAAAAATACATATGTCAGGGTTTCTTATACAAAACATTTATTTATACAGCCCTGACATATGTATTTTTCATATGTGTCCCTTTTTAAAGCAGCAATATGGTCAGCCTACCCAGTTATAAATATTATTTGTGATTGTTCAATATTAACAAATATACTATTTCAATTTGGTAATACACCCAATTGAAAATATATCATAAGTCTTTATGAAATGATACTCATCACACTACTATATCCAAATTAATTATGATTCACGGATGCGCAATTCTGCATAGAATCATTGCGCAATGATCACGAAAGATAGAATTGCGCACACACGTGAACATGTGTTTGCTGTAACTGGCATCGCTTTACACATGTTGGTCAAATGTATACGTTAATTAGTATATATGGGAAGAATACAGTATCCTTATTTACAATCTTCTACATTATAAAAAATATACTAGCAAGATCAAAATAATAAACTATGAACTATAGATATCAATTGATGATAATGCAACAAGACAACAAATGAATTAAAGCTACAGTCAACATCATAAAGTTTGGAAAATAAGAATACCGGATCGATTTATTGAGACATTAATTTTTGGAAACAATGAACTCATGTGAATAAAAAGAGATTATTAGTTTGTCAATGTAAATGTATTTTAAAGTTTTTTCTCTACATGTCCTGATTTGTATTAATGATATCCAATCCTCATTGAATATTTTACAGATATGGATGTTGGTGCTGGACCCTCAGGCCAGGGTTCGTCACAGTATGGTATGTCCCATTTTAATTTCAATTTGTCTTAGAAACATGGACATAACATTTATCGATATTTATATGGATACTCTAATTATCTTTTCTTGTTATTTTAAATTAAGAATCCAGATACAAATTCTGGATAACATTGTAGTACAAATCCGAAATTATGACGATTTGAAGATATCGCTTCTTTTCTTGATATCTTCATTTTACTGTAATATTAGTTTCATGGCCAATTTATATTCTGCCCCTGTGTAGTGCTTGACATTTTTTGGATATATTTTGACAACAATGACCACATTTTTGCATATGTTTCTATTTGTAAAATATACATTACATACATTTTTGGGTTGTTATCATTTAAGGGACATGAAAACCAAAATTTAAATTTACGTATTTAGAAATGTTTAAATAATCACATGCTGGAATTTTATTTTCAAATTAATCCAATTACACATTTTGCGCTTCATGTCCCTTTAAGAGAGGATAATTAAAGAATCTTGAATGTATCCTTAAATTACATATTTTATTGTTATTGCATGCTCAATTAGCATTCATTACATATGATTCTAAAATTCATTAACAGCAAAATTGTCAAATTAAGATATTTCAATCTTAAAGGACACTGACCACATATTATTTATGTTGTCATTCACAGTAGAGCATGCAATATTAATCAACTTTATTATTTACTCCTATAATCATATTTTCAACATTCTCTGGGTATCTTAATTTGAAAAGCAAGAACTTAATGTTAGATGCAGGTCAATTTTTGGAAACAACCTGGGTTGTTCTTGCTGATTGTTGGATACCTTCAACGAACAATATTTAATGAACAAAACAATTGCTTAGCTGCATTAAAAAAGAAAAAAAAATACAAAGACAAATTTAGAATAGGAGTTAATGTAAAATTCAAATACATTTTCATTTTCGTTTTAAATCAATGTTTTAACAACATTGAGTCAGTGTCCCCTTTAATAATCAATAGATTCATTCATCATTACAATTGTTTGGATGAAAAAATATTGATATCTAAATCACATATTCACTCTTGGACTTACTTTAGAGATATAAGCATACTCTAACAGCACCATGATTATATATTTTGATGAATAACCTTCTGTTTTGCATTGTTGATCAATATGTGTTGTGTCCTAAACAAGATTACTGTACATTGCACAAATGGATCGATGTGACACTGCTTGGGTTCGATTGTCACCAGTTTTTAGTCCAAATGTTGTTTGTGTGTATTCTTTTAAAAACATTGATCAATGGGGTATATTTAGATATGCAATAGAATCATATGAGATGAATTGTCTGTCTAATATAGTCAGAAATTAAACTATGTTAAAGACATATTTTATTCAGAAGAACCTTGAGTTCACTCATGCATTTATTCTTCAGATTAGTGATCTATTGTTCTCATTTCTAAAAATCGATAATGAGGTGATTTAGTGATGTCCAAAGTGTGCTCACTAATAGATATCTATATCATTCATAGCTATAATTGTAGTGGGGAGCCCAGGGGGACTCCAGCACCGACGATGAGATGCCTTCCAAGCATTCTGGTAAGTCCATTGACTCATTCATATGTCAATTGAAGGTGTATAATCTATGTTATTGATCATGATTCTGATGAAGCATTACATCTTGAATAAAACATATAATTTAGTCCTATGATTATATATCGATTTTATTTTAATATTGAAAGATTAAGATCTCAAAGCTTCTTAGTCTACCACCTTTGTTCTTCGAAGATGGATAACATATGTTTGATTTTATTATAAATTTGGAAACATATCATGAAGTGATACACACAATGAGAACTCTCAAATGTTCCATGTACTCTTCTTTTGTGAATTTATATGAAATCCAAACCACTAAAAGGAAATTCTTACTCATTGAGAATAACAAAATCTAATGTCATTTGTATACTCCATCAAAATGAAGTAAATCATAACTTTGGATCAGTATATCTTTAAAGCAACATTGATGTGTGTCTTGGAGCAACAGTAACATATGTTATAATATCTGATATTAACGTGTACACAACATGTTATGTTTTACAGATATTGATGTGACATGTGGGATGGAGGAGGAAGAGGCGGCCTGGGAGACTGATGGTATGTGAAAGCCTATCTAACATGTATCCAACATTGTATTATTGTTTGTAAACATTCTCATGAAGAAAATTAAAGTCTAGAGCTTTGGCACTTGAAAAAGGGATTATTCCTTTTCTTTATAATACACTACTGCCCCCCCTTTCCATATCATGCAGCCATGAACATATGCGTGTATTATAATTTCATTTATGTCTGATTTTTAATTAATGACATAATGATGTCACATGCATATTCCATGACAAACAACAATAATCATCTTCTTATTGGACAGACACTCCTTGCTATTCATTTGAGTGCCTATATGCAGACCATATCCTTTATGTCATCATTGTTTATAAATTCAAAAACAAATCTCAAGTATATATAGAACATAATCATGTTGAAATACGTTGCTTTGATTTCATGATGTATGAGATGTTAATATATATTTTATTATATATTTCAGATGGACACTTCACTTCTTGGCATCATTCTCCCACCCCTGCCCAGGCCCCTCCCCTTGTAGAAGCCCCTGCACAGGCCCCTCACCTTGTAGAAGCCCCTGCCCAGGCCCCTCCCCCTTGTAGAAGCCCCTGCTCAGGTCCCTCCCCCAGGCCCCCTGCCCAGACAGAAGACCCCTCCCAGCCCTTCCCATTCCTCCAGGCCTGTCCCTCCAAAAAAAAAATCCCCGTTCGCCACCTCCTCCCCGTATTATGGCCCGTACAGCTCCCGACCTGCCCAGGTCCCCCAACTCACCAGGCCCCATGAATCCCCAGACTGTAAAGGGCACCCCAGCCCTCGCCAGCCCAATCCCATCCCTCCCCCCCTATCCCAACCTTCATTGCCCTAGGTGTCAGATCGTCCCTTCCCAGCACAGCTGTAAGTATCATTCTAAATCAATATTATAACAAATTTAAAGGGACACTGAACCCCAAATTTTTTTTTGTCATTCAAATAGAGCATCGCAATGTTAATCAATTTGATATTTTACTCCAGCTTATCAATTTTTCAGAGTTCTCTTGCCTAACTTTATTTTAAGGTTGAAAGGCATCTAATTTTTTAAAATATTGTGAACTCTGGAAAGAATTCTTCTTTTTTTATTGGTGGATTAATTTATACACCAATCAGCAGGGACAACCAAGGTTGATCACCAAAATGGTCCTAAATATAAAAATTACATTGTTGCATTTAAAATAAAGATACCAACGGCTAGATTTAGAGTTTTGTCTGGTAACGACCCGAAAAGCTAACGCAGGCTTTTTTCTGGCCGCACCATAAAAATAACTCTGGTATTGAGAGTCCACATAAAGGCTGCGTTAGGCTCCAAAAAAGGAGCGTAGAGCATATTTAACGCAGCTTCAACTCTCGATACCAGAGTTGCTTACGGACGGCGGCCAGCCTCAAAAACGTGCTCGTGCACGATTCCCCCATAGGAAACAATAGGGCTGTTTGAGATGAAAAAAAACCTAACACCCTGCAAAAAATGCCCGCGTTCAGCTCTAACGCAGCCCCATTGTTTGCTATGCGGAAACACTTCCTACGTCTGCACCTAACACTCTAACATGTACCCCTGAGTCTAAAACCCCTAACCTTACAATTATTAACCCCTAATCTGCCGCACCCGCTATCGCTGACCCCTGCATATTATTATTAACCCCTAATCTGCCGCTCCGTAAACCGCTCGCTACTTACATTATCCCTATGTACCCCTAATCTGCTGCCCTAACATCGCCGACCCCCTATATTATATTTATTAACCCCTAATCTGCCCCCACCACAACGTCGCTACACTTATTAACCCCTAATCTGCCGAGCGGACCTGAGCGCTACTATAATAAAGTTATATAACCCCTAATCCGCCTCACTAACCCCTATAATAAATAGTATTAACCCCTAATCTTCCCTCCCTAACATCGCCGACACCTAACTTCAATTATTAACCCCTAATCTGCGACTGGAGCTCACCGCTATTCTAATAAAATGTATTAACCCCTAAAGCTAAGTCTAACCCTAACACTAACACCCCCCCTACGTTAAATATAATTTACATCTAACGAAATCTCTTAATTAATAAATTATTCTATTTAAAGCTAATACTTACCTGTAAAATAAATCCTAATATAGCTACACTATAAATTATAATTATATATAGGCTATTTTAGGATTAATATTTATTTTACAGGTAACTTTGTAATTATTTTAACCAGGTTACAATAGCTATTAAATAGTTAAGAACTATTTAATAGTTACCTAGTTTAAAATAATAACAAAATTACCTGTAAAATAAAATCCTAACCTAAGTTACAATTAAACCTAACACTACACTATCATTAAATTAATTAAATAAAATATCTACAATTACCTACAATTAAACCTAACCACTACACTATCAATACATTAATTAAATACAAATATCTACAAATAAATACAATGAAATAAACTAAAGTACAAAAAATAAAAAAGAACTAAGTTACAAAAAATAAAAAATATTTACAAACATAAGGAAAATCTCTACCCCATCAATTTTAAACTAATTAGCACCTACTCTAAGCCCCTAATAAAATAACAAAGCCCCCCAAAATAAAAAATGCCCTACCCTATTCTAAATTACTAAAGTTCAAAGCTCTTTTACCTTACCCAGCCCTGAACAGGCCCTTTGCGGGGCATGCCCCAAGAAGTTCAGCTCTTTTGCCTGTAAAAAAAACATACAATACCCCCCCCAACATTACAACCCACCACCCCACATACCCCTAATCTAACCCAAACCCCCCTTAATAAACCTAACACTAAGCCCCTGAAGATCATCCTACCTTGTCTTCACCCCACCGGGTATCACACCGATCCGTCCTGGCTCCGATATCTTCATCCAACCCAAGCGGGGGGCTAGACATCCACTGAAGAAGTCCAGAAGAGGGTCCAAAGTCTTCATCCTATCGGGAAGAAGAGTAGATCCGGACCGGCAACCATCTTCTTTCCAAGCAGCATCTTCTATCTTCATCCGATGAGGACCGGCCTCATCCCTGAAGACCTCCACCGCGGACCCCCATCTTCATCCGGCGATGTCTAACTGAAGAATGACGGTTCCTTTAGGGACGTCATCCGAGATGGCCGTCCCTCCGAATTCGATTGGCTGATAGGATTCTATCAGCCAATCGGAATTAAGGTAGGAATATTCTGATTGGCTGATGGAATCAGCCAATCAGAATCAAGTTCAATCCGATTGGCTGATCCAACTCAGCTAATCAGATTGAGCTTGCATTCTATTGGCTGTTCCGATCAGCCAATAGAATGCGAGCTCATCTGATTGCTGATTGGATCAGCAATCAGATTGATCTTGATTCTGATTGGCTGATTCCATCAGCAATCAGAAATTCCTACCTTAATTCCGATTGGCTGATAGAATTCCTATCAGCCAATCGGAATTCGAGGGACCGCCATCTTGGATGACGTCCCTTAAAGGAACCTTCATTCTTCAGTTGGACATCGCCGGAGTGAAGATGGTCCACTGTGGAGGTCTTCAGGATGGAGCCGGTCCCTCATCGGATGAAGATAAAAGATGCCGCCTTGGAAGATGATGGTTGCCGGTCCGGATGTACTCTTCTTCCCGGATAGTATGAAGACTTTGGAGCCTCTTCTGGACCTCTTCAGCCGCCGGAAAGATGGATCGCCAGCCCGCGCCTTGGGTTGGATGAAGATTTTGGAGCCAGGACGGATCGAGTGAACCTGGTATGGTGAAGACAAGGTAGGATGATCTTCAGGGGCTTAGTGTTAGGTTATTTAAGGGGGGGTTTGGGTTAGATTAGGGGTATGTGGGGTGGTGGGTTGTAATGTTGGGGGGGGTATTGTATGTTTTTTTTTACAGCGAAAAGTGCTGAACTTCTTGGGGCATGCCCCTCAAAGGGCCCTGTTCAGGGCTGGTAAGGTAAAAGAGCTTTGAACTTTAGTAATTTAGAATAGGGTAGGGCATTTTTTTTATTTTGGGGGGCTTTGTTATTTTATTAGGGGGCTTAGAGTAGGTTGTAATTAGTTTAAAATTGTTGGTAATATTTTTCTTATGTTTGTAAATATTTTTTTATATTTTTGTACTTTAGTTAGTTTATTTCATATGTAGTTATTTGTAGGTATTGTATTTAATTTATTTATGGATAGTGTAGTGTTAGGTTTATTGTAGGTAATTGTAGGTATTTTATTTAATTAATTTATTGATAGTGTAGTGTTAGGTTTAATTGTAACTTAGGTTTAGGATTTATTTTACAGGTAAATTTGTATTATTTTAACTATTTTAGCTATTAAATAGTTCTTAACTATTTAATAGCTATTGTACCTGTAAAATAAATACAAAGTTACCTGTTAAATAAATATTAATCCTAAAATAGCTATAATATAATTATAATTTATGTTGTAGCTATATTAGGATTTATTTTACAGGTAAGTATTTAGCTTTAAATATGAATAATTTATTTAATAAGAGTTAATTAATTTCGTTAGATTAAAATTATATTTATTTAGGGGGGTGTAGTGTTAGGGTTAGACTTAGCTTTAGGGGTTAATACATTTATTAGAATAGCGGCGAGATTCGGTCGGCAAGATTAGGGGTTAATAATTGAAGTTAGGTGTCGGCGATGTTAGGAAGGGCAGGTTAGGGGTTAATAAATATAATATAGGGGTCGGCGATGTTAGGGCAGCAGATAGGGGTACATAGGGATAATGTAGCTGGCCGGCGGCGTGCGGACGGCAGATTAGGGGTTAATAAGTGTAGGTAGCTGGCGGCGACATTGTGGGGGGCAGATTAGGGGTTAATAATTATAATATAGGGGTCGGCGGTGTTAGGGGCAGCAGATTAGGGGTACATAAGGATAACGTAGTTGGCGGTCGGCAGATTAGGGGTTAAAAAAATTTAATAGAGTTGCGGCGATGTGGGGGGGACCTCGGTTTAGGGGTACATAGGTAGTTTATGGGTGTTAGTGTACTTTAGAGCACAGTAGTTAAGAGCTTTATAAACCGGCGTTAGCCCAGAAAGCTCTTAACTACTGACTTTTTTCTGCGGCTGGAGTTTTGTCGTTAGATTTCTAACGCTCACTTCAGACACGACTCTAAATACCGGAGTTAGAAAAATCCCATTTAAAGGTAGGATACGCAATTTACGTAAGGGGAGCGTTAGACCCTATTTTGAGTGACTTCAAATACCGGAGGTAGCCTAAAACCAGCGTTAGGAGCCTCTAATGCTGGTTTTCACGGCTACCGCCAAACTCCAAATCTAGGCCCAAGAGAATGAATTAGATTTGATAATAGTAGTAAATTAATTTTTTTTAAAAAATTTCATGTTCTATCTGAATCACGAAAGAAAATATTTGGGTTCAGTGTCTCTTTAATATCATCTCACTCCATATACCAATCACCACTACTTGGATAGAACAATAGAAATATAACTTTTTCTTACCTTATCTCTTCTCTAACCCACTGGGAGTGTAATTTCTTCTGCTTGCTGTGTTTACACAGCTTGGCCTCAAGGCCAAAAGCTTTAAGGATAGGTGTGGATACCACAGGGTAAATAAACTATTTAAAATTACAATGTATGGACAATGGAAATAATTTTTAAAATTTTAATACACTCAAGCTGGAAAAGTGGATCAATGTAAACAAATTAAAGGGGAGAACATGTTTGAGTAAACTGTCCCTTTAATGGTTTATGTCTGAAGAACACATTTCATGTGTAAATAATGAATATCGAAAATTTGATTTAAAAAATGATTTCTCTTTCTTAATCCAATGTATATTTGATCTATTTATATTATGTTGTGTAATTATCATTAATATTCTTATATTTATTTCTTTTGGGTTGTGACTCAACATGGCTCATGCTAGAAGCTCTAGCACGTATAGAGCAAGCCATGTTGAGGAACTCGCTGTTCCTGGGAAGGATGCATGACACCATTCATACCCTGCTCCAGGTTCAGCGTTCGACTCTACTCAGTATAAGGCGTTTAGAGTCAATGCCTGAATCTGGAGCAGAGCATGAACAGGACAATGAAGGTGATGCCCAGTAAGTGGAGGATCTGGAGATGCTCCAAGGTCGCACATAAGATTCTTACATCCACATGTTACTGTTTGGTTTTATATTGTTGCCATTTGGCCTTTGGTTGATGTTTTTTTTTGTTGTGTTGCACTCTTTTACCTTGTCAAATGGCTCCAATGGGGCTGTGCTGGCCTTTGTTGGCCCTTGTCAACTCCCTCCAAGGACTGTGATGCACTCTTTTACCTTGTCAAATGGCTCCAATGGGGCTGTGTTGGCCCTTGTCAACTCCCTCCAAGGACTGTGATGCACTCTTTTACCTTGTCAAATGGCTCAAATGGGGCTGTGCTGGCCCTTGTCAACTCCCTCCAAGGACTGTGATGCACTGTTTTACCTTGTCAAATAGCTCCAATGGGGCTGTGCTGGCCTTTGTTGGCCCTTGTCATCTCCCTCCAAGGACTGCGATGCACTCTTATACCTTGTCAAATGGCTCCAATGGGGCTGTGCTGTCCTTTTTTGGCCCTTGTTAACTCCCTCCAAGGACTGTGATGCACTCTTTTACCTTGTCAAATGGCTCCAATGGGGCTGTGCTGGCCCTTGTCAACTCCCTCCAAGGACTGTGATGCACTCTTTTACCTTGTCAAATGGCTCCAATAGGGCTGTGCTGGCCCTTGTCAACTCCCTCCAAGGACTGTGATGCAATCTTTTACCTTGTCAAATGGCTCCAATGGGGCTGTGCTGGCCTTTGTTGGCCCTTGTCAACTCCCTCCAAGGACTGTAATGCACTCTTTTACCTTGTCAAATGGCTCCAATGGGGCTTTGCTGGCCCTTGTCAACTGCTCCAATGGGGCTGTGCTGGCCTTTGTTGGCCCTTGTCAACTCCCTCCAATGACTGTGATGCACTCTTTTACCTTGTCAAATGGCTCCAATGGGGCTGTGCTGGCCCTTGTCAACTCCCTCCAAGGATTGTGATGCACTCTTTTACCTTGTCAAATGGCTCCAATGAGGCTGTGCTGGCCCTTGTCAACTCCCTCCAAGGACTGTGATGCACTCTTTTACCTTGTCAAATGGCTCCAATGGGGCTGTGCTGGCCTTTGTTGGCCCTTGTAAACTCCCTCCAAGGACTGTGATGCACTCTTTTACCTTGTCAAATGTCTGCAATTTTACAAATGTTTCAACATGTTTTTTTGTCAACGTTGTTTATGTTTTATGACATACTAATAAAATACATGTCATTACACGATTCTCTGTCCTCTTTATTCATGTCATTGATTGAAATCTATAGTTTATGTGGTTAATCCTTAAAGGGACCTGAAACCAAATAATGTTCTTTCCGGAATCATAGATCTAATACAATTGTAAATGACTTTAATATTTGCATCTCCAATTTAATTAGATTCATTTTCTTGATATACTTTTCCTAAAGCTTTATCTTTGCAAGATTATGATTAGCATAGGAATGAATTTCTATATCTCTATATATATATCTTGCTGTTTGTATATATATATATGTATATTTTTAATTTCACATCCATGTGTTCATTTGTAAACTATTCGTGAATTGATGCACCTTTAACAAATGATCCCAGGATTGATAGAATGAGATAATCTCTGTAAAGTTGTATTTTTCTGTAAATAGTATCCTCTCAGTGAATCCTGAAACAGATTTTTTTGTATTTCATGTCCCTTTAAGTGATGCTGACCACAATTGTTAAGGAATGGATCTGCATTTCTAATGCGTTTTTGTCCTTTTTACATGAACAAGGACATATAATCTTATTTTAAAAAGACTCTTATTTGAATGTTGACAGCACATGTATTACAATTTCAATTATATCTTATTGTAGTAGTGTAACCAAATCAATCACTGTTTGTAATGCGCATATTTTTGATGATTAATATCTTTCTATTAATATTTTTTAAATGTAATTATCCTCCGATATATGGCTATAGGTAGGCTGACCATATTTCAACTTGAATAAGTGACACGTTTGATCAATACATGTGTCATTATTGTTATTCCCAAACAATATAAACATATCTGAAAACATCAATGAGATATGTATTTATTATGTGTACCTTTTAAATGTTAAAGATGGACACCATAGCTATAGTTAAAGGGACAGTCAAGTCCCAAAAGGGGATTCATGATTTAAATAGGGCATGCGATTTTAACCAACTTCCTAATTTACTTTTCTCAAAAATTTTGCTTTGTTCTCTTGGTATTCTTAGTTAAAAGCTAAAACTAGGAGCTTCTTATGCTAATTTCTTCGACCTTGAAGACTGCCTCTAATCTGAATACATTTTGACTACTATAAGGCATTATTTCACATGTTTCATAGAGATAACATTGAGCTCATGCACATAAAGTGACCTAGGAGTGAGCATTGATTGGCTAAACTGCATGTCTGTCAAAAGAACAGAAATAAGGGGGCAGTTAGCAGAAGCTTAGATACAAGATAATAACAGAAGTAAAAAGTATATTAATATATAACTGTGTTGGTTGTTCAAAAATGGGGAATGTGTAATAAAGGGATTACCTTTATTTTTAAAAAACTAACGGCTAGATTTGGAGTTTTGTCGGTAACGACCCGAAAAACTAACACCGGCTTTTTTCTGGCCGCACCATAAAAATAACTCTGGTATTGAGAGTCCACATAAAGGCTGCGTTAGGCTCCAAAAAAGGAGCGTAGAGCATTTTTAACGCAGCTTCAACTCTCGATACCAGAGTTGCTTACGCAAGCGGCCAGCCTCAAAAACGTGCTCGTGCACGATTCCCCCATAGGAAACAATGGAGCTGTTTGAGCTGAAAAAAAAACCTAACACCTGCAAAAAAGCCGCGTTCAGCTCGTAACGCAGCCCCATTGTTTGCTATGCGGAAACACTTCCTACGTCTGCACCTAACACTTTAACATGTACCCCGAGTCTAAACACCCCTAACCTTACACTTATTAACCCCTAATCTGCTGCCCCCGCTATCGCTGACCCCTGCATATTATTATTAACCCCTAATCTGCCGCTCCGTAAACTGCCGCTACTTACATTATCCCTATGTACCCTTAATCTGCTGCCCTAACATCGCCGACCCCTATATTATATTTATTAACCCCTAATCTGCCCCCCACAACGTCGCCTCCACCTGCCTACAATTATTAACCCCTAATCTGCCGACCGGACCTGAGCGCTACTATAATAAAGTTATTAACCCCTAATCCGCCTCACTAACCCTATAATAAATAGTATTAACCCCTAATCTGCCCTCCCTAACATCGCCGACACCTAACTTCAATTATTAACCCCTAATCTGCCGACTGGAGCTCACCGCTATTCTAATAAATGTATTAACCCCTAAAGCTAAGTCTAACCCTAACACTAACATCCCCCTAAATTAAATATTATTTTAATCTAACGAAATTAATTAACTCTTATTAAATAAATTATTCCTATTTAAAGCTAAATACTTACCTGTAAAATAAATCCTAATATAGCTACAATATAAATTATAATTATATTATAGCTATTTTAGGATAAATATTTATTTTACAGGTAACTTTGTATTTATTTTAACCAGGTACAATAGCTATTAAATAGTTAAGAACTATTTAATAGCTAAAATAGTTAAAATAATTAAAAAATTACCTGTAAAAGAAATCCTAACCTAAGTTACAATTAAACCTAACACTACACTATCAATAAATTAATTAAATAAACTACCTACAATTACCTACAATTAACCTAACACTACACTATCAATAAATTAATTAAATACAATTCCTACCAATAAATACAATTAAATAAACTAGCTAAAGTACAAAAAATAAAAAAGAACTAAGTTACAAAAAATAAAAAAATATTTACAAACATAAGAAAAATATTACAACAATTTTAAACTAATTACACCTACTCTAAGCCCCCTAATAAAATAACAAAGCCCCCCAAAATAAAAAAATGCCCTACCCTATTCTAAATAACTAAAGTTCAAAGCTCTTTTACCTTACCAGCCCTGAACAGGGCCCTTTGCGGGGCATGCCCCAAGAAGTTCAGCTCTTTTGCCTGTAAAAAAAAACATACAATACCCAAGCCCCCCAACATTACAACCCACCACCCACATACCCCTAATCTAACCCAAACCCCCCTTAAATAAACCTAACACTAAGTCCCTGAAGATCTTCCTACCTTGTCTTCACCTCACCGGGTTCAACGATCTGTCCAGAAGAGCTCCTCCGATGTCCTGATCCAAGCCCAAGCGGGGGGCTGAAGAGGTCCATGATCCGGCTGAAGTCTTCATCCAAGTGGGGCAGAAGAGGTCTTCCATCCGATTGAAGTCTTCATCCAAGCGGGATCTTCTATGGTCATCCATCTGGAGCGGAGCGGCAGGATCCTGAAGACCTCCGACGCGGAACATCCATCCTGGCCGATGACTGAACGACGAATGACGGTTCCTTTAAATGACGTCATCCAAGATGGCATCCCTCGAATTCCGATTGGCTGATAGGATTCTATCAGCAAATCGGAATTAAGGTAGGAATATTCTGATTGGCTGATGGAATCAGCCAATCAGAATCAAGTTCAATCCGATTGGCTGATCCAATCAGCCAATCAGATTGGCTGATCCAATCAGCCAATCAGATTGAGCTCGCATTCTATTGGCTGTTCCGAATCCTATCAGCAATCGGAATTCGAGGGACAACATCTTGGATGACGTCATTTAAAGGAACCGTCATTCGTCGTTCAGTGCTCGGCCAGGATGGATGTTCGCGTCGGAGGTCTTCAGGCTCCTGCCGCTCCGCTCCCGGATGGATGACCATTAGAAGATCCCGCTTGGATGAAGACTTCCAATTGGATGGAAGACCTCTTCTGCCTCCGCTTGGATGAAGACTTCAGCTGGATCATGGACCTCTTCAGCCCCCCTGCTTGGGCTTGGATCAGGACATCGGAGGAGCTCTTCTGGACAGATCGTTGAACCCGGTGAGGTTAAGACAAGGTAGGAAGATCTTCAGGGTTAGTGTTAGGTTTATTTAAGGGGGGTTTGGGTTAGATTAGGGGTATGTGGGTGGTGGGTTGTAATGTGGGGGCTTGGGTATTGTATGTTTTTTTTTACAGGCCAAAAGAGCTGAACTTCTTGGGGCATGCCCGCAAAGGGCCCTGTTCAGGGCTGGTAAGGTAAAAGAGCTTTGAACTTTAGTTATTTAGAATAGGGTAGGGCAATTTTTTTATTTTGGGGGCTTTGTTATTTTATTAGGGGGCTTAGAGTAGGTGTAATTAGTTTTAAAATCTGTTGTAATATTTTTCTTATGTTTGTAAATATATTTTTATTTTTTGTAACTTAGTTCATTTTTTATTTTTTGTACTTTAGCTAGTTTATTTAATTGTATTTATTTGTAGGAATTGTATTTAATTAATTTATTGATAGTGTAGTGTTATGTTAATTGTAGGTAATTGTAGGTAGTTTATTTAATTAATTTATTGTTAGTGTAGTGTTAGGTATAATTGTAACTTAGGTTAGGATTTCTTTTACAGGTAATTTTGTAATTATTTTAACTAGGTAACTATTAAATAGTTCTTAACTATTTAATATCTATTGTACATGGTTAAATAATTACAAAAGTTGCCTGTAAAATTACATATTAATCCTAAAATAGCTATAATATAATTATATATTTATATTGTAGCTATATTAGGATTTATTTTACAGGTATGTATTTAGCTTTAAATAGGAATAATTTATTTAATAAGAGATAATTAATTTCGTTAGATGTAAATTATATTTAATTTAGGGGGGTGTTAGTGTTAGGGTTAGACCTTAGCTTTAGGGGGTTAATAATTTATTAGAATAGCGGTGAGCTCCAGTCGGCTGATTAGGGGTTAATGTTTGAAGTTAGGTTGTCAGCGATGTTAGGGAGGGCAGATTAGGGGTTAATACTATTTATTATAGGTTAGTGAGGGCATTAGGGGTTAATAACCTTTATTATAGTAGCGGTGCGGACCGCTCGGCAGATTAGGGGTTATAAGTGTAGGCAGGTGGAGGCGGACGTTGAGGGGGGCAGATTAGGGTTAATAAATATAATATAGGGGTCGGCGGTGTAGGGGCCAGCAGAATTAGGGGTACATAGTATAACATAGGTGGCGGCACTTTGAGGTCGGCAGATTAGGGGTTAATAAGTGTAGGTAGCTGGCGGGCGACGTCTGTGGGGGGCAGATTAGGGGTTAAATAAATATAATATAGGGGTCGGCGGTGTTAGGGGCAGCAGAATAGGGGTACATAAGTATAACGTAGGTGGGCGGTCGGCAGATTAGGGGTTAAAAAAATTTAATAGAGTGTCGGCGATGTGGGGGGACCTCGGTTTAGGGGTACAATAGGTAGTTTATGGGTGTTAGTGTACTTTAGAGTACAGTAGTTAAGAGCTTTATAAACCGGCGTCTTAGCCCAGAAAGCTCTTAACTACTGACTTTTTTTCCTGCGGCTGGAGTTTTGTCATTAGATGTCTAACGCTCACTTCAGACAAGACTCTAAATACCGGAGTTATAAAAAATCCCATTGAAAAGATAGGATACGCAATTGACGTAAGGGGATCTGCGGTATGAAATGTCGCAGCTGAAAGTGAGCATTAGGACCCTATTTTGAGTGACTCCAATACCGGAGGTAGCACTAAAACCAGCGTTAGGAGCTCTAACGCTGGTTTTTCACGGCTAACGCCAAACTCCAAATCTAGGCCAAAATTTCTGGGGTTGACTGTCCCTTTAACATATAATATATAACAATCCCTATTTTCCGAATGCATCTCCTGCCATTAATTCTCAGTTAAAGGGACATGAAACACAATAATCAAAAGATTTTCATTTATTGTTACAATGTATTTCAAATTGCAACTGTCGTACCTAATCGTGTACCCTTAAAATATTTTTTTCTGTCTATTTAAACCATGCTACTTGCTAAATAGTTTAGTTAATAATCCTCTGCTTCTAATGAAATATCTCCTTATTTTCACTAATGGATTCTATTTCACTATATCACAGTATTACGTTATCTAGCGTGACATTCCTAGCTAGCAATATAGACACATATAGTTTCTAAAATATAAATACGTTTCTTATGATATGCCAGCTATCAAATGAGTCCTTGTTATTGGTGACATTTTTAACTTGATCTCGGATGCGCCATGTTGCTTAAGACGTCACCTGCCAGGCTGTCTAATGAGACCTTGTATTGGCTGACGTTTTTACGCGATCAAGGATACGCCCTTTTATTGGATGGCGTTTTATGCAATCAAGGATGCGCCTATTATTGGATGGCGTTTTTACGTGATCAAGGATGCACCTATTATTAGATGGCGTTTTACGTGATCAAGGATGCACCCTATTATTGGATGGTGTTTTACATGATCAAGGATGCGCCATGTTAATTAAGACGTCACATGCCAAGGTGTAAAAAACCATCTGATTGTATTACGTTAGTCCCGCAATATTAGAATTTGCACATAACCCACGTTTGTGAATGAGAAGACAAGTTTAAAACCCATGGCGAGCATGGATTGTGTGAATCATGTACATTGTTGACCCATAGTGATAAAGACACAACATCTCTTTTGATGGCTGTCTGGTTGAATAAACGAATGAAAGCAAATGTTTTCCTGCATTAGATATTTGAGGCAAGTGCAAATCCATGAATATAGTCTATCTTGTTTAATATGTTTGTCAACAATATGTTCATTTTTAATGAATAATGGACTGTGTTTGTGTTTAATTTTCAACATATCGAATTTTGAAATATGCGCTATTGTATTTGAATCAAGTAATCAATATGCACTTTATTTTTATGCATATGCTAAATATATGAGATGCCTACTTCTTCTAGATGTTATGTCATCGAATTTTGTATTAAAGGGTCATTATAGACTCATTTTAAAAACACAAATATGTTTTTGATCTCTATTTATATAGTCCTTTTTAAAAAAAAAAATGTCTATTTTTGCTTATCTTCAAATAACATTGCAGTGATTTTCCGACTCCTCACCAAGCCTCCAAGTTTGATGTGAAGTACCATCAGCTACCTTCTCCAGCTTGCTCCTGTTTGGGTAAAGGGTCTTTTCATATGCAAATGAAGGGGTATTGTTCTTATTTTCCACTTGGAATGTGCTTTCCAGCTATCTTTTCAATATTTTCAAAGAAAGTGTTTAAACCTTTTTCTTATGGATTTTGATATCAATATGTGGTCATCTTGTTGTTTCTAGTAGTGTCTATTGCAGTTCTCTGAAAAAGATTGTATACTGTCCCTTTAATGAAAATGTTGAGTATTGTGTCATGTATGCGTTCCACATTGGTTAATCTCCAAATATATTATTGTGAGCATATATTTGGTTTACTTCACTCATAAAATGACTTGAAACCATATTCATTGTAAATAAAATGTCTTTCTAAAATAATTCAAACACAATAATGTCTTTTTAAGAAAATAGACTTTATTTAACACGTCAATAGAAATCCTATTCCAATATTTGTTGTTTGAATAAGTACATTGTAGAATATACACAACAATCACAAAAGATTAGTATTATGTTAGCATGTCATTTTTTAAAGGGACAGTCTTGAAAACCAATAAATGATTTTCATTATGAGAATTTTTTTTTTTTTAATTATCTCAAACGTTTGTCAAACAATTTATCATAGTTCTCTTGTTATTCTTAGTTGCTAGCTAAACATAGGAGGTTTGTGTGCCTCCTTTGTTAGAGCTTGAAGAGTGCATCTAATCGGAATGCATTTTGACCACTAGAGGGCATTTTGATAGCATTTTCATATAGAAAACCTTGAGCTCATACAGCATATCCACCCTGGATTGATCATTGATTGTCTAAAATGTTGTTCTGTCAAAATAACATAAATAAGTTGTGATTTTCCAGAGGCATAGATACAAGGGTAATCACATAAGTCACACGTGTATTTCTCCATGTTTTTGTTTCAAAATTGATAATGCGTAATACAGTGTTTTCTTTGTAAACAATAATGTTCTGACTGTCCCTTTAAGCTGTGTTATTGGCATTCAAACAGTAATATGCCATCATGTATAATTATAATGTCATTTTGTTTGAGATTAGGGAAACAGTTTGGACATCACATCACAGAAACCAATCAATATCATGAACAAGGATAGGTATGTGATGATGTGGTGTCCACACACTTATAACCCACACTCTGCAAACAATCTGCTTCTATGGGACCCGGTCCATGGAGGCAGAATGTGGTCCACAAGTGTATGAAAACCACATCATCACATACCTATCCATTCCACATTAAATAAATACAAAACCAACATATATCTCAAAAAATACTTACTTCCTCTTCCTTCCCCTCTTCCCACAAGACTGAGGCTCGGGGGTGTCAACTGCCCCCTCCGACGAGTTCTCATCGGAGATGTTGTGGGAAGAGGTGAAGGAGGAGTACTGGGATGGCCAAGCTGAGGAGGGAGATGGAGGGAGTACCAAGATGAGACTGGCCTCAGAAGCAGATGGCCCAGCAGCAGAGGGCCCAGCAGCAGAGGGCCCAGCAGCAGATGGCCCAGCATGTGCCTCCCAGAAGAAATTAAACATATCTTCTAGAATCTGCACACTCCGGTTTTGTCCTTGTCTCAAACTCCTCTAAGGACCTGTATAATTTCTCTTTGTCCTTCTCAAAATGGCACAAAGATCTTCTGTCATCTGACTTCGAGTTTGTATATTTTCCGTTCGGGAGGCACGCATCCTGCTTGATGAAATCGAGCAAAACCTGCACCTCGGCTAATCTCCTCCTGTTGTTCACAGCGGCCTGCTGGTGCACGGCAGCCTGCTGGTGCTTGAGGGGACTCTTCTTCTGCTCCAATGGTCTCTTCTTCTTGTGCAGGGGGGCCTCTTCTTCTTGTGCAGGGGGGCCTCTTCTTCTTGTGCAGGGGGGGGCCTCTTCCACTTCTCTCCGAGGTGGCGAGTCATCCCCACCACTCTCATACCTGGGAAAAGGAGTAGCCTATAGTTGCTGTGCTGCCTCCTCCCCAGACTCTGTATATTTCAAAAAGAAAGAAATGTATATATTAGCATATTTCCAAATAAAGATGTAAATGCTTTTGCTTACAATAGAATTACAAATGCAGCCTTATTAATACACTTTGAAATCTAGCAATTAATACGATTTCCGCATTTTCCAAACCGTGTTTGTGATATCTATATGGTCAATCTGAATGTTTTTGCGTTGGTTTTCAGTCTGTTTAAATGCACACCTAACTTGTAGCCTAGATACTAATGTAATCGCAAGGTAATTGTGAATGCGTTTACGTAATAATGTGTTAAACAGCGTAATAGCATTAACCAGATCCTTAAATACATTATTTATTTTGGATGTTAATAGATTCTTAAATGAGCTTACCGTCAGATGAGAGTGGCAGGTTCCTGGTATCGATTCCTCCGATCCCGACTATGGCCACCTCGGAGATGCTGGGACGCAACATTTCCTCCCATCGGGAATACTCCACGTTAATTGGAGGGCCACCACCGGTCCCAGTTGCATGTTGGTACTCCCTGGTAAAAAAAAATGTAAGCTCCATCTTGCAGTCCCAGTAGTGATGTTTAATCGAGTCCATATCTCTGTTATGGCCCCCCACTGCATTCACTGCATCCATTATCTCCCGCCAGAGCTTCCTCTTGTCACTCGGGGTGGTCTTCTGAGCTTGCAGCCTCCTATACCTGTCCATATACGCCTCTATGAGGGCCTCCTTCTCCTCCATAGTAAACCTTGCCTCCCTAGTCGCCTTGGCCTTCCCCTGTGATGGTGCCCTCTGTTTTCCGGAATGTGAAGCCCCCCTTCCTGTCCTGTTCCTCTCCCCCCCTCTCCCTCTCCTCCCCCCTCTCCCTCTCCCCCCCTCTCCCTCTCCTCCCCCCTCTCCCTCTCCCTCTCCCCTGACTAATCTCCTGTCTGCCCTCCTCTTCCATCTCTTCCCTAAACTAAGCCCTAACTACTCCAACAAAAAGTGACTGTGGCCAAATGAAAGGGGTTACAAATAAATAAATAAAAAGACCAAAAAAGTGCTCAAAGTGTGAAAGGGATATAAATAAAAGAGGGTAAGGAGTATTTAACCAACCAAAATGTATAAGAAGACTAAAAGGAGGATATGTAAACTAAATGTAACTAGGTGATGGGGATGGGATTAGAGGGAATGGGGTATGGGATTACAGGGAATGGGACTACAGGGAATGGGGTATGGAGTGTAGTATGAGAGGGTATGGGGTATGGAGTGTATGTAGTGTTATTGATAACTGTATGTATGTATTGAATGTGTTTGCATGTAATATGTTACGTATACAGAAAAGCACTCGCACAACTCACCCAAACCAACTGTCGCTCACTAACGCTCTCTTACTAACTCACGCTCCCACTAACTCACGCTCCCACTAACTCACGCTCCCACTAACTCACGCTCCCACTAACTCACGCTCCCACTAACTCACGCTCCCACTAACTCACACTCCCACTAACTCCCACTCCCACTAACTCACACTACCACTAACTCACACTACCACTAACCCGCACAATAACACTAACTCACTCTCTCACACTAACACTAACTCACAATAAGGCACTAAATATCTCTAATTCTCCAAAAACCCACCAGCAACACAGTCAAAGAAGCCATGCTTGTGTGGTGCTTATATAGCCTATGTAAATGTTTAATGATGTACCGGTTTGCCTTGTAAATTGTGTTCAGGTGTGCTTTGTTAGTAATTAGTATGCGTGCAATGTGTATTAGTTGTGTGAATTTGCGCATGCTCATTTTTAGTTAGTATTTGTGAAATGTGTAGAATGCGATGATGTCATAGTGATCGTTTTCCATAACGTTGTCCAATGTGTACATTATGTGTACATGTAAATGTTTATTTGTGATGGTGTCGTATTTGTGAAGTGTTGTAAATGTATGTTTGTCCTAATATTCCGTAATGTTGAATGCGAGTATTTTGCTTGTGTATGAGTGTGCATTTATTTTTCATTGTTGTTTTTTTCCGTATTTCCGTATCGTAAGGTATATGTGTATTCCTCGTTTAGTGTAATGTTTTTTTCCCCCGCTTATGAATGTGTAATGTGTGTGTGCTATGTTTTGTGATTGTTGTTATGACATTTGTATTGTGTTTTGTTGTGCATTATGTGGTATACGTCTTATGACCGAGCGGTGCGTATTTCTTTTGAGATCGAATGTTAGGTGAAAAAAGCGTGTTTGTTTGATTTCTCATTGATCTCTATGGGAGACTATCTAACGCGGGCGTGATTACACGTATTAAATATACGTGTTTGGAGTCGCGCTAGAAGGTTGTTTTTACACTCTAAATACCAGCATTAAAAACAACGTGCGTTAGAAAAAAAAGACGCATAGCTAACGCACCCCTTTGGCTGCAAAACTCTAAATCTAGGCGCTTGTCATTGTGTCCTACAAGTATTCTACAACCCATGAATTCATATATGGTAATGCAAATTCTAGCTGTTCCGGAATCATCAATTCCCAAGGCCAATGATGTTCACTTAAGGACTGTATCAATAATTTAGCATTCAAATACATTTCTTGTTGTAATGTAATACATACTAAAACCAAATTAGTAACATTATTAAGCTTTCTTAATGTTAAAGTTATATTGTTCTCCAAATCAATTAAGTGAGATATAAGCTTTACTTGTCCTTTAAAGTGTTCATGTACTAAATTGTTCAAAATAACTGCTTGTGTATATGATTGGTCTGCTCCTTTCATCTCTGTTGTTGCCAAATCACTCATTCTAGTACTCAGTGTTTCAATATCTATAGAATTCAGGAATCCTGTTGCTGTACCTATTCCTCCTAACAAGGTATCATACCATGCTCTTTTTACTCTGGTTTTATGTTTTTCCTCAAACCAAGTAGTTTTTCTAGATAACCATAAATCAAATCCCTTTTTCAAATATTTTACAGCATTACCACATTCAGGGTAAGTATTACTAACATCCCAATGAGACATATTAATATGATAGGTATATAGACCATATTGTACGTCTAATAGTAATGTTTTGGACTTATCATCAACCAATTGAATAGGGTCAGCATTTTGCTTAATAATGTGACAAACATCATCATGAAATGTTTTTGGAGGAGCCCCCCCCCCCCCCCCCCCCCAAATCTGTAAAGTTAAAAATTCCCCAAACATGAGTGGTTGCGGTGTATGTTGTTAAATTATTATGTGAGTCTTTATACCCTGCCCATCCAAAGAATGGGGTTAAGAAGTACATGGGTAACCTATATTGTGGATTGTACAATTGTAAGGATATATTATAATATACATCAGAAATACCAACCAGCTCTGTTACGATTCCTTAAAGGTGTAAACAGAGTTGGATCCATATCCAAATAGATAGTATTAAAGAGTTCTGGGTCACGAGTTTGAGGTGCTGTTATAAAGATTTCCAAATAGTGTGTTAACAATTCTCTCAAAGGTGTCTTCAATATTGTGTATTGTGTATGGAGGAAAAAGTAACCCACGAAAAATCTTTATTATTTTCAAATGTTATACCTGGTATTCCTTTAGTTAAATCATAACTAACTTTAAAACACAGAGCATTATTTACTGAAATATTAACTGATATCACCTCATTCTTGATTCTCTCAATATGTGTAGGTTCTTCACAAGTCATTATACCACTAAGGCTACCGTGATGTCTACAATTAGTTCCAACTTTGATAAAGGAAGCATAAATACTTGGTTTAGTTAGTGGCATATTTGTAACAGAAAATAAATTCCTGAGCCCATCCATAGTTGTAACAGATACCTTTTGCTTTCCATTTGAATATGCACAACTAGGTGGAACAACACATGGAGGTAAACATTGTACATTTTGATGTTGTAATGTTACAATATCTCTGTTGATGCATCGCAATGTGTATGAGTTGTGTAATGGTTCAGATGAAACAAACGTTGCATTGTCATAAGGAAATAGCACGGTACAAACAGGGGTAAATGCATCACTAGGTTCCCTATTAAACCAACAAGAAAGGTAGATTGTAGGAAGGACAATGAAACAAGAGATGCCCAACAGTATGAGAATTAAACGGTGAGGTCTGTCATATAAAGGATTCATGATTATAAGTTGGAATTAATGTCAGAGTCAAGATTAATGACAGGTCAATAGGTGCAGGTGAAGGTGAGAGCAATGGGCAATAGGTTAGGTGACACTCTGTGTGTTCCAGTAATTCTTCATATGATACTTTCAGTGTTGTCAATTGTGTATGTAGCTTTGTATTCTCCTGCTTTAAATACTCACATGTGTCATATAAATGTTCAACCTCTGCTATCCTACTCTCTCTGCTTTTCCTCGCTGATATTCTATTACGTATTCTTTTCTCCTGTAATCTAACTTCCTCCTCTTTCCCAGTAGCAATAATCTTATTATGAGATCTGGGAAGTTTAGATGGAGCAGTCAATACTTGTACAGAGGAAAGGAGAGGGAAGTCTGTCTCTTGTGCACCAGGGAGGGTTTCCTGTATAATTGGGAAAGGAGGAGTAGGAGGTGTAGGTCTTATATGTTTAAAGCTCATAAGGTTGCACCAATGTTTTTTAACTTCTATAATATATGTGAGTCACCCTTCTATTCCCTGCTTTTGACAGCTAATCTGTATCTGCTCAGAGTGTTGAAACTGTCAAGAGGAGTAGATATATTACTAACTACTGAATGTGGTGTAGATAGATCAACAGGGACTGTTTCTGGATGGGGTATAGATAGGTCAATAGCAGTTAGTTCTGAACACTTGGTTAATGGACAAACCCACAAATGTTCCTCTAATGTTCTTTCAAGTGCCCTACTAAAACCCAGGAACTCCTCTATCTCCTTTATCAATGAGTCCCTTTGTGCCTCTAAAGCTGAACACCTGGCAGCCTGTTCTCTTAATCTATTGCGGGTAATTTTGTGATGACGATTACTATTTTCCCCTGCGCACCTTGCATCTGAGCTCCTCCTTAGCAGTGTCTTTGTCCCCCGATTTCCCGCTTGCTCTTTTTATTTAAAGTACTCTGATGTTACAGGTTTTTGTATAGTATTTATGTTAAGGTTTTTGTATAGTAATTGCAACTAGAATGTATGGGGTAATAAAGAGATCTGTTAAACTAGGGGAAGGTACTGTGTGACACACTCTAGGTGAAGGGGCCTCATGAGGTACACTTGGGGAAGGATTTTCCAGCAAACTGGGAGTGGGGGACTTATGAGGTAGAAGAACAGAGGGCTCAGAGCTCATTGGATGAGGTAGGTAATATTGTGGTTGGTGGGAGGATATTGCTGTTAATATAGCCAAAAAAGCTATGAGTGCTGGGAGGTTCGGTTATTAGAGTAACAGGTATTCCTGAGGTGCCAGGAGTTATAGGGTCAACTGTGGCAACCGGGCGGGATGGAGACAAATCAGTAGCAGTGAGTTCTGGAGACTGAATTAGTTCTGGACACTGAATTAAAGGGCAAATCCAAGAATGTTGCTTCAATGTATGTGCACGTGCTCTATTAAACCCTTGGCTTTCTCCTAACTCATTCAGCAGCCAGTCCCTTTGTACTTTTAAAATACGACAGTTATATTGGATCTGGGTAAGTAGCTCATTCAGTTTAACACAATACTCTTGACAACTAAGGTCATTCCCCTCTCCCTCTAAATTATGTCTAACCTTTTTTCCAGCAGCGCTTGCGGACCCCCTCACACCTTTCTCTCTATTTCTTAGACACTTGCGGCTAGATTTGGAGTTTGGCGGTAGATGGGTTGCTAACGCTACGCGTGGTTTATGTCTAACGCACGGCATTGTTTGACTCCGGTATTTAGAGTTCAAACAAAACCTTCTAACGATACTCCTAACGCGTGTATTTCACACGCGGAATCCTGCCCGCGTTAGACAGTCTCCCATAGAGATCAATGGAAAAGCAAAAAAAACGCTTTTTTAACCTAACACTCGATCTCGCGAGAAATACGCACAGCTCGGTCATATGACGCATACCACATCATGCACAACAATAACACGCCGCAAATGTCACAACAACAATCACTAAACAAAGCACACAAGCATTACACATTCACAAGCGGGGGGATTTGTAATAAAATTTAATACAGGGAATACGCATATACTTTAAGATGCGGAAATACGCAAAATAACAACAATGAAAAAAAAATATATACATACACTAGCAAAATAATCACATTCAATATCACTATATATTAGGACAAACATACATATACAACACTTCACTAATACCACATCATCGCAAATTCACATTTACACATAATACTATTGGACAATGTTCTAGAAAACGACCACTATGACATCATCGCATTCTACACATTCCACAAATACTAACTCCAAATGAGCATGCGCAAATTCACACAACTAATACACATTGCACTAATATTAATTGCTAATAAAGCACACCTGAACACAATTTACAACGGAAATTGGTACATCATTAAACATTTACACAGGGTATATAAGCACCACACAAGCATGGCTTCTTTGACTGTGTTGCTGGTGGGTCTTTGGAGATTGGAGGTTTAAGATTAGAGGAGTTTGTTGCATTATTGTGAATGAGTTAGTGTTAGTGTGAGAGAGTCAGTTGTTAGTGTTATCGTGAGTGAGTTAGTGGGAGTGGGAGTTAGTGGTAGTGGGAGAGAGTCTGTTAGTGGGAGCGTGAGTGAGTTAGTGGCAGTGGGAGTTGTTAGTGGTAGTGTGAGAGAGTCAGTTAGTGGGAGCGTGAGTTAGTGGTAGTGTGAGTTATTGAGAGTTAGTGGGAGTGGGAGTTATTGAGAATTAGTAGTAGTGTGAGTTAGTGAGAATTAGTAGTAGTGTGAGTTAGCGAGCAAGTGATTTTTCTGTACACTTAACACATTTACACGCAAACACATTCAATACATACATACACTTATCAATAACACTACATACACTCCATGCCCCATACCTCCTCATACTACACTCCATACCCCATTCCCTGTAGTCCCATTCCCTTTCATCCCATTTACTCTTATCCCATACCCCATCCCCATCCCATACCCATCCCTTAGTTACATTTAGTTTACATATCCTCCTTTTAGTCTTCTTCTTCTTTTGGTTTATTTAAATACTCCTTACCCTCTTTGTTTTTTTAGATCCCTCTCACACTTTCAGCACTTATTTTGTCTTTTTAGTTCTTTAATTTGACCCCCTTTCATTTCATCACACTCACTTTTTGTTTGATTATTTGGGGTTTAGTTTAGGGAACAGATGGAGGGCAGGCAGGAGAGGTAGAGGGGGGAGGAGAGGGAGGGGGAGAAGAACAGGGCAGGAAGGGGGGCAGGAAGTGGGGGTGGAAGCGGTGGGTGGACCCAGCCACTTGGTTCAAGATGAACAAGTGGCTGGGCCCAGTGGCGGACAGAGTAGGGCTTCACAGTCCGGGAAACAGAGGGCATCGTCACAGGGGAAGGCCAAGGCGACTAGGGAGGCGAGGTTTTCGATGGAGGAGAAGGAGGCCCTCGTAGAGGCCTATATGGCCAGGTATAGGAGGCTGCAGCACCAGAAGACTACCCCGACTGAGAAGAGGAAGCTCTGGCATGAGATTAGGAATGCAGTCAATGCAGTGGGTGGCCGGAACAGAGATATGGACTCTATAAAACATCGCTACCAGGACTGTAAGATGGATCTCAAGAAAAAGTTAAGCCTGGAGGCCCGACATTCCGCAGGAACTGGTGGCAGCCCTGCCCTGGAAATAGAGTACTGCAGATGGGAGGAAATGTTGCGTCCCAGCATCTCCGAGGTGGATGTAGTCGGTATCTGAGGAATTGATACCGGGAACCTGCCATTCTCATCTGACGGTAAGCTCATTTAAGAATAAATTCACATACGAATGTATTTCAAGGGACACTATACGCAAACCTTTACTTTCATGATTGAGGTAGAGAATACAATTTGACAAAACATTCAAATGTACTTATATTACCTAATTTGAATCATTCTTGAGATATATTTTAATGAAGAAATAGCCATGCACACGGTGAAACAATCACAGGAGGCAGCTATATTCAGCTAGCAATCAGCATCTTCTAAGCATATTTAGATATGCTTTTCAGCAAAGAATATCCAGAGAATGAAGCTAATTAGATAAGAAAAGTACATTAGAAAGTTGATTATAAATGTATGCTTCTAAATCATGAAAGATAAAACATTGGGTTTCATGTCCCTTTAACCCTTTAAGGATCAGATTAATGCTATAACGTTGTTTACACGCATTCACAATTACTTTGCGGTTACATCAGTATCTAGGCTATAGGTTAGGTGTGCATTTAAACAGGCTGAAAACAAACACTAAAACATTCAGATTGACCAGAGATATCACAAACACGGTTTAGAAAATGTGGAAATCGTATTGATTGTTAGATTTCAAAGTGGATTAATAATTCTGCATTGTAATTGTATCGTAAGCTACGTCATTTAAAGCTTGATTTAGAAATATGCTAATATATACATTTTTTTATTTTTCTAATATACAGAGTCTGGGGAGGAGGCAGCACAACAAACACAGCCTCCTCCTTCTCCCCGGGAAGAGAGTGGTGGGGAGGAATTTCCACTTCGGAGGGAAGAGGCCCCCCCCCCGTGACGAAGAGGGCACGGAAGCAGATGAAGAGGCCCCCGGAAGCAGAGGAGGAGGCCGCGGAACCAGAGGCCCCTCAAGGACCCGCACCCCACCGTGCACGGGCACCCCGCCGTGCACGGGTACCCCGCCAAGCACAACAAGAGGAAATAGCGGAGGTGCGGGTTCTACTAGACTACATAGACCAGATGCGTAACTCCCAGGATACAAAATATAGAAGGCCAAACTCGAATTCTTGAAGGACAAAACAAAATAATTGAAGGCCAAAACCAAATAATAAACATACTTACTAGAATAGAAGAAGGGCAAATCAGAACCTTTAATCTACACCAAGAGATGTTTAATTTTTTCCGGGAGGCGCATGCTGGTCTGCCTCCTGGTCCACCTCCTGCTGCTGGGCCTCCTGCTGCTGGGCCTCCTGCTGCTGGGCCATCCTCTCCTGCTGGGCCATCCTCTCCTGCTAGGCCATCCTCTCCTGCTGGGCCATCTTCTCCTGCCGGGCCATCTTCTCCTGCCGGGCCATCTTCTCCTGCCGGGCCATCTTCTCCTGCCGGGCCATCTCCTCCTGCTGGGCCATCTCCTCCTCCTCAGCCATCTACTCCTCCTCACCTTGGTCGTCCCAGTACTCTTCCTTCCACTCTTCCCACAACATCTCCAAGGAGAACTCTTCGGAGTCGGCAGTTGCCCCTCCCAGAGCCTCAGCCCCGTGGGAAGAGGGGAAGCAAGAGGAAGTAAGTATTTGTTTTCATGTTTAATGTTTTTTTTTTTTGAAAAATATTTTTTTATTGAGGATTAAGCAATACAATAGGTGTCACAACGCAGGTGACTAAAAAAAAAATGCACATACATGCAAACATTATATTGTTGTAATGACATAGTATATATAGCTGTTGATGAGAATGCAGGTCATATAATATCAAGCATATCAAGCATGAAATAAAATATCTACCGCATAAACCTCATTTTTAACTATTTTGAATAAGAATATAAACCTCATTTTTAAATAGTGTGAACCGACTGAAAACACAGGGGCAAACTAGTACTTCAGTACTATCAATTAACTCAACTTTCTAGGGACTTCATAGAGTCAGTTTAGGCATCATCTCCTATAAGGATTTCAATTTTCACCTAGAGGATGATGAGAAAAGCAGATATTGAACAAATGAACAAAGAAAAATCAGAATAAAACACTAAAGACCAACTATTCAGTTCAGACAATATAGAAGGTGTCTTATAGGTTTGAACCGAGTGTATCAGTATTAATCAGGTGAGGTTTTAAATACTTTACCAGGTATGGTGAACCGTAGGATCACCAAGAGAAGAAGTGTATCTAAATACGAAACTGACTTCTCCAGTCCCCCGTAAAAGGGGATTAGGCTTAATAAATAAGCTCCAAAAGGGGGGCGGAGCCAAGTAGTATAGAAACATACTAGAAGAGAGAAAATTAACAACTAACCTAATTAAGTGAGCTGATGGGAGCTTAGGCATAAACAATTAAGAGCTATCAGTTTTGCTCTTGGGAAAGATGACTAGTTATAAAGGGTCTGCTGTTTCATCAACATTCTCACTTATATGGACTGGGAGCATAAATGTAGTTATATCAGAACCAGGCTAAATGTGAGTTTATAGACTGCTCTTGTGCCTTTCAGGACCATATCCCTCGGGTACGGGCCCTATACTCAAAGGTTGGTGTATAAGTTATGGCGAAAAGTTGTGTATGTCCTTATAAAAGGTCGCTATTGGATCCTAAACTACAGTCATCATATTGCCTTCTATCTGATAAGGAAAAGGTTTATAAGTATATTGACCCTGTCTTTGCACTCATAGCTACATTCATGTTCTTTAATAATGACTATCCAGGGTGTAGCTCAGGCAAACAGTTGTGAAACTAGGCCATAGAAGTTACTTAATACCATATAGGCTAAACATCCTTTTCCAAGCCCTAAGTGAGAAAACATAAGGCCTGTGAAGGACTGATATTAGGGTTATCTGCAAATATGGAGTAATATATACAACTGTTATCCTGGAGGAGCTGCATAATGTTACAGGGGCTGTATAATGTTAAAGGAGCTATATAATGTTAAAGGGGCTGTATGCTGTTATAGAAGATGACGTAACAAAAGCATATGGTAAACCAACCAGATTTCACAAAAATAACACAAACAATTTAACTGAGTATCAAGATTAGCAGTAGATAATATGCATGACCCCTCAGTTCATATATATGAAATGCTCCTACATGAAGCTAAGCATAACAGCAACTATTAATACATGTTCAGTACTCCAAACTACATGTCAAGTCAATCATGCAATAAACTGTTGAATATTTAGTTGTACAATAAATTAGTTTTAGCATGTAGGTTACAAATAGAACCAAAGTCAGAAATCTAAACACCTGAGCTAGCCTAGAAAACATATTAGATATTTTAACCAAAATCTCAACAGTAGACCATATGGGGAAAACCCTAAAGATCAAATTTAAGCGCCTAGGGCTTGTACTAACATCAGGCTTATTTATAGTTGTGAGGTTGAGTTTAATTAAATTAGGCTTTGTATTATTATGATAGAATTAAAGGGCGTAGGCTATAGTAGAAGCGCTGCATTTATTTCCTATAAGATTACTACAGACCCTCATGAGTAGTGCCTGGTTTTAGTAGTGTAAATCATCATATTATATGTATGTAAATAGAACAAGTAATAACATTATTATCAAGCACAAGCTAGCACGCAATTAGAAGGGAGCACTATGTATACATGGATAAATAATACTAAGTCTGACTGTTACATTGAGGCCAACTAGAATGTCCAGTCTCTAAATATAAATCCTTTATCTAGGTTGGCTAATAAAACAGAAGACTGTGAACTTCAGTACATAACAGCATGAATGCGCATGACATGGAAATATATACAAGTGGGTAATCAGAGATGTATAGCTCATACTGTAGTGATAATATATGTATGCCAGACAGAAATTATACAGATCCATTGTACAGAAACAACTAATAGCATATTGTAAGTAACAAGCAGCAGAATGTGTATACCTCTAGTGAAAAGGAGATTGGTTGTGTACTGTTCAGGTAAACCAATTTAACAGCCATACATAAATATAATGAGTAAATATCAAAACGAATCAGTCTTCGAGCATATTTAACAACATAAATATTGTAATGATAAGCTGGGAACATACGTCTACATATATAAATAATGGGCAGCAAAAAGAGGCCAAACCATATAGATTATCCCATCGTCTCTAGTCCACTTTACTAATAACCATAGAAGTACTGTTCAATCTTACCAAACCTCTTATGTTACAACAATACCATGCAGTCCAAACATGCGATTACTGAGGGTTGGCAAGTGTTTTATGGGGTCTTAGCCGATGCCAAGTCTATGGCACATCTCCCCAGCAAGTAGTGAACGCCTCAAGGTATCGTCGGGGGAGACTTCTCGCCTCATCAGAGAAATCCCACAATCTGGCGGCTGATTAATAAAATCCCCCAGATCTGGGTCTAGTATACTTGCAAGAACAAGCCGCTGTGAATTCCCTCAAATTATGTCCAGCGCCATCTCTGCCCGCCTCTGCATAGTAGATTGCTCAGCCAGGATCCACTGATCATTTTCCGTACTGCCCTCTTCCATATCCGCCCTCAGCAAATTCACCTGAGTAGCTTGATATCTCCACCGTGGTCCGGTCACAACCTCCGGTGTAGGAGTTGGCGAAGTAGATGAAAAGAGTTTAAGTGTAGAATCCGCAAGCCGGGTCGGAACACCCGACTGCGGCAAGGCCAGCCTCTGACTCTGTGTCGGCATCTCAGCTCTTGTCAGCAGCTGTCGAGCATGTTCTCCAGGGCGGGTCTCCTGCAGTGCAGTGCCTATTTGCTGTTGCAGTGAATGTATAAATTCCTCGAACAGAGTAGAAATTCTTATAAAAATGTCCTCCATATTGGACCTTAGATAGAGGCGCTTAGTAGCTGGTGAAGCCAGCAATACCCTTCTATGGTTAGCTTTAGAATAACTCCCAGACCTCACTAGCGATAGGAGCTTCCACGTGGCTTTATCCAAGGAGTGTATGTAGTCCAATACTCGACTCTAGAACCGATCTCCTTTAGGGTTAAGTCATGTACTAGTAACTAATGCGTTCCTAGTAAAATTAGTACAAATTTTAAGATAGTTCACTATAATTTATCACTAATTGCTAGCTATGATCAGGAGCTCTCCCAATATGCGTCTTGTCGCTGCACAGGCTAGCTCCGCCCCCCCCGTTTAATGTTTTTTTTATTTAATGTGTAATGGATAGGTATGTGATGATGTGGTTTTCATACACTTGTGGACCACACTCTGTATATAATCTACTTCTATGGGACCGGGTCCATGGAGGCAGATTGTTTGCAGAGTGTGGGTTATAAGTGTGTGAAAACCACATCATCACATACCTATCCTTGTTCATGATATTGATTGGTTTCTGTGATGTGATGTCCAAACTGTTTCCCGAATCGCAAACAAAATTACCATTACAATTATCCATGATGGCATATTACTGTTTGAATACCAATAACACAGCTTAAAGGGACAGTCAGAAATTTATTGATTACAAAGAAAACACTGTATTACGCATTATCAAGTTGGAAACAACAAAACATGGAGAAATACGTGTGACTTATGTGCTTACCCTTGTATCTATGACTATGAAAAATGACCACTTATTTGTTGTTCTGACATAACAACATTTTAGACATCAATGATCAATACATGGTAAATAATATGCTGTATGAGCACAAGATTTCAGATATACAAATGCTATCCAAATGCCCTCTAGTGGTCAAATTGCATAATGATTACATGCACTCTTCAAGCTCTAACAAATGAGCACACGAACCTCATAGGTTTAGCTAGCAATTTAAAATAAACACAGACAAATGATTAATTGGTGAGAAACCTTTGATATCATTGATATTACAAAATTGACTTTTATAATAATGCAAAACATGATTTGTTTTCAAAACTGTCCCTTTAACAAAATTACATATGCTAACATATATTTTCAGATTGTTGGTATATCTACATGTACTTGTTCAAAAAATAAATATGGAAATCAGATTTATATTGACGTGTTAAATAAAGTCTATTTTCTTAAAGAGACATTATTGTGTTAATTTATTTTTAGAAAGACATTTGTTTTAACAATGAATATGGTTTAAAGTCCTTTTAGGAGTGGGGGTTGAAAATATGCTAACAATAATATATTTGGAGATTAACCAATGTGGAACTCATACATGATACAAAAATCAACATTTGCATTAAAGGGACAGTATACTATATTTTTAACATAACTGTATGTAATAGACACTACTAGAAACAACAAGATTAACATATACTGATATCAATATTACAAAGCTTTAAACACTTTCAAAGAAAATCGGGTTAGCTCTATTGAAAATATAGCTGAACCCCCATTACAACCGTAAAACAAGACAATACCCCATCATTAACATATGAAAAGGCCCTTTACACAAACAGGAGAAAGCTGGAGATGGTACTCACATGAAACTCAGAGGCTTGGCGAGGAGTCTGAAAATTACTTACATTTTCTTTGAACAGAAGCAAAATGAAACGTGTATTTGTTAAACAATGGACTATCTAACTAGAGACAAAATAAAAAGTTTTGATTTATAATGTGAGTGTCTAATGAACCTTTAATAAAATATACGACGAAATTACATTTAGAAGAAGTCGGCATCATATATTTAGCATATGATAAAGATAAATGCATATTGATTACTTTATTCTAACACAATAGCGCATATTTATGAATTCCATATCTTTAACATTAAACACAACAGTCATTTTTCATAAAAAGGAACATATTGTTGACCAACATATTAAACAACATGGACTATAGAGATTTGCACTTGCCTCGAAATATCTTATGCATGAAAACATTTTGCTTTTGTTCGTT
Source organism: Bombina bombina (assembly GCF_027579735.1). Lineage (NCBI taxonomy): Eukaryota > Metazoa > Chordata > Amphibia > Anura > Bombinatoridae > Bombina > Bombina bombina. The sequence continues at coordinate 757,161,227 of NC_069504.1, forward strand.
TATTCAACCAGACATCCAGCAAAAGAGAATGTGGTGGTCTTTATCAGCTATGGCTCAACAATGTAACATGATGCAAACAATCCATATTCGCAATGTTTTTAAACTTGGCTTCATTCACAAACGTGTTTAACGTGCACAAACAAATATTGCGGGACTACGTAATACAATCAGATGTTTTTTAACTTTGCATGTGACGTCTTAATTAACATGGCGCTTCCTTGATCACGTAAGAACGCAATCCAATAAAAGGCACATTCCTGATCACGTAAGAACGCAATCCAATAAAAGGCACATTCATGATCACGTAAGAACGCAAACAAAAAAAAAGGCGCATCCTTGATCGCGTAAAAACGCCATCCAATAAAAGGTGCATCCTTGATCTCGTAAAAACGTCAGTCAATACAAGGAATCATTGGACAGCCTGGCAGGTGACGTCTTAAGCAACATGGCGCATCCGCGATTGCAGAAAAACCGCAGCCAATACAAGGACTCAGTTGACAGCTTGGCATATCACTAAGAAACGTATTTATATTTTTGAAACTAGTATGTGTCTAGATTGCTATCTAGGAATGTCACGAAATCATGAATCATCTTTTCGGACTTGACTGTCCCTTTAACTATAGCTATGGTGTATATCTTTAACATTTAAAAGATACACATGAGAAATACATATGCCATTGATGTTTTAAGATATGTTTAGATTGTTTGGGAATAACAATAATGACACATGTATTGATCAAACGGGTTATTTATTCAAGTTGAAATATGGTCAGACTACCTATAGCCATATATGGGAGTAGAAGTATTTTTTAACAATATTTTTAAAAACATATTCCTCATCTAAAATATGCGCATTACACACAGAGATTGATTTGGTTACACTTTTACAATAAGATAGAATAGAAAATGAAATACATGTGCTGTCAACATTACAATAAGATTGTTTATTATTAAGATTATATGTCCTTGTTCATGTAAAAAGGACAAAAACGCTTTAGAAATGGAAATACATTCATTAACAATTGTGCTCACCATCACTTAAAGGGACAATACTATTTCAAGAAAATGATTATATATATATATGATTACAGGGATTATATCATTGTATCAATCCTCAGATCATTTGTTAAAGGTGCATCAATTCATGCAGAGTTTAGAAATACACACATGGATGTGAAATTTGAAATATACATATATAACAATCTTTATATACATATATAAAACAATTACTATGCTAATCATAATCATGCAATGATAAAGCTTTTAGAAAAAAATATAAACACAAAAATAAAAATTACATTGGAGATGTTAATCTTAAAGTCATTTACAATTGTATTACATATATGATTCAGGAAACAACATTATTTTGGGTATGTCCCTTTAAGGATCAACCAGATAAAATAGAGATTTCAATCAATGACATGAATAAGGAGGACAAAGAATCGTGCAATGACATGTCTTTAATTAGTATGTCAGAAAACAACAACGTTTATAAATAATATGGTAAAGATCATGAAAATTTGAGCCACATGACAAGGTAACAGAGTGCATCACAGTCCATGAAGAGAGTTGCCAAGGGCCAGCATAGCCCCATTGTAGATATATGACAAGGTAACAGAGTGCATCACAGTCCATGAAGAGAGTTGCCAAGGGCCAGCATAGCCCCATTGTGATATATGACAAGGTAACAGAGTGCATCACAGTCCATGAAGAGAGTTGCCAAGGGCCAGCATAGCCCTATTGTAGATATATGACAAGGTAACAGAGTGCATCACAGTCCATGAAGAGAGTTGCCAAGGGCCAGCATAGCCCCATTGGAGCCATATGACAAGGTAACAGAGTGCATCACAGTCCATGAAGAGAGTTGCCAAGGGCCAGCATAACCCCATTGTAGATATATGACAAGGTAACAGAGTGCATCACAGTCCATGAAGAGAGTTGCCAAGGGCCAGCATAACCCCATTGGAGCCATATGACAAGGTAACAGAGTGCATCACAGTCCATGAAGAGAGTTGCCAAGGGCCAGCATAGCCCCATTGTAGATATATGACAAGGTAACAGAGTGCATCACAGTCCATGAAGAGAGTTGCCAAGGGCCAGCATAGCCCCATTGTAGATATATGACAAGGTAACAGAGTGCATCACAGTCCATGAAGAGAGTTGCCCAGGGCCACCATAGCCCCATTGGAGCCATATGACAAGGTATAAGAGTGCAACAGGCACAACAATAAAATGAAAAAAAGGCCAAATGGCAACAATAACAAAAACATCAACATGTGGACGGAGGATTCTTATCTGCACCCTTGGAGCATCTCCAGATCCTCCACTTACTGGTCATCCTCTTCATTGTCCTGTGCATGTCCAGCTCCAGATTCAGGCCTTGAATTTAATAGCATGATTTGACGCAGAGTCAAATCCTGAACCCGGAGCTGGGCCTGCATGGTGTCATTCATCCCTTTCAGGACAGCTGCGTTCCTCAACACGGCCTGCTCTACTCGTGCTATACCTTCTAGCATGAGCCATGCTGAGTCACAGCCTAAAATAAAGAATAAATCAAATATTAAGGATAATTACACAACAGAAGACAAAATAAGCAAATATACATTGTCATCATAAAAACAAATCATTCTTTACATCAATTTGTTGAAATTGATTCTTTACACATTAAATAGGTTATTCAGACAGACCGAAATCCTTAAAGGGACAGTTTCCTCAAACATGTTGTCCCCTTTAATTGGTTTTCGATGATCCACTTATACAGCTTGAGTGTATAAAATCTTGTTAAAGGATTTACATTGTACTTACATTAGCAATTTAAATATTTTAATTATACTGTGGTAGGCACACCTATCCTTAAACATTTTGGCGTTGAGGACAAGCTGTGTAAACATAGCAACCTGAAGAAATTACATTCCCACTGGGTTAGACAAGAGATAATGTATCAACATTTGTACATAAATTGTTGGATCCAAGTAGTGGTGATTGGTATATGTAGTGATATCAAATTAAAGGTACACTGAACCTAAATATTTAATTGACTGATTCAGATAGAGCATGACATTACAAATAATAAAAAATTACACATATTCTTTAAATGTTTGAATTCTCTAGCTAGATTTTGAATGCAAGAATGTAGGTTTATAGGGCAGGCCATATTTGTTTATCAACTTTGGTTGTCCCTGCTGGTTGATGGATACATTCATCCAACAATAAAGAAATGATGTCCACAATTATTTTCTATTTAAAATTAATTCTAGGCATTTCTTTGTTTCAATAAAGATAGCAAGAGAATGACGAATAATTCATAAGAGTAGTAAATTATAAATTTGATTAACATTGCATGCTCTATTTGAATCATAATAGAAACAATTTGCCTTCAGTGTACCTTTAAGTATCTTATAATGTGGACTTTGAATGATACTTACAGCTGTGCCTGGGAAGGACAATCTGACACCCAGGACAATGAAGGTTGAGACAGGGGGGAGGGATGAGATTGGATTGGGGAGGGATGGGATTGGGTTGGGGAGGGATGAGCTGCTGCTCCGGGGTAGGCCGTACAGCTGGGGAGTGGTGAGTTGGGGTCTGGGCAGCTGGGGTAGCTGTACGGCCCATAATACGGGGAGAGCGGCGAAGGGGGACGAAGGGCCGTTTTTTGGGAGGGACAGGAAAGGACAAATGGGAAGGGCCGGCAGGGGTCTGGGCCTGGGCAGGGGTCTGGGCCTGGGCAGGAGTCTGGGCCTGGGCAGGGGTCTGGTCCTGGGCAGGGGTCTGTGACTGGCCAGGGGACTGGGTGGGGGCGGAAAACTGATGACCAGAGGTGGAGGATCCATCTGAAATAAATAATACAAATATATTAACATCTCATACATCATGAAATCAAATCAACGCATTTAAAATTGATTATGTTTTCAATATACTTAGAAGTGTGTTTGAATTTCTAAACAATTATGAACTGAGGATATGGTATGCATATAGTAACTCAGATGAATATCAATGACTGTCTGTACAATTATAACATTATTATTGTGGTTTGGCCTGGAATATGCATGTGACATAATGATGGCATGAATTATAAATAAAATTTAAAAAAAAAACATCCAAGCATATTTTCATGCTGCCTGATATAGAAAGGGGGCAGTAGTGTATTTGAACAGACAAATAATATTCCTTTTTAAAGTGCAAAAGCTGTAGACTTTGAATGTCTTCAATAAAATGATTTCCAATAAAGCAACATGTTGTAAACATGATAGATATATTTCACATACCATCAGACTTCAAGGCAGCCTCTTCCTCCTCCGTCACACATGTTAAATCAATCTCTGTAAAACATAACATGTTGTGTACACGTTAAGATCAGATATTATAACATATGTTACTGTTGCTCAAAGACACACATCAATGTTGCATTAAAGATATACACACCCAAAGTTATGATTTACATCATTTTGATGGAGCATACAAATGACATTAGATTTGTTATTCTCAATGATTCAGATTTTCGATGTATTGTTTGTATTAATTTTAAATTCATAAAAGCATAGTACATAGAACATTTAAGATTTCTCATGTGTGTATCACTTGATGACTGTTGTCAAATGAACATGGAAACAAACATATGCTATACATCTTCTGAATAACAAAGGTGTAGACTAAGAAAGTTTTAATTATTAATCTTTCAATATTCCAAGAAAATTAATATATAATCAGAGGAGTAAATTATATGTTTGTTTCAAATGTTATGCTTCATGAGAATCATGCTCATAATATTGATTACCAATACACCTTCAATGACATATAAATGAGTCAATGGACTTACTAGAAGACCGCAAAAGCGGCTCTGTGTCAGTGCTGGATTCCTCATGGCTCCCCACACCAACTCTCTCTATGAATGATATAGATATATATTAGTGAACACATTTGGGATAGCACTAAATCACATCTGTAGCGATTTTTATGAATAAACAACTTGAAAATGTGAAGAATAGAGCAGTGATTATCCACAAAAATGCTTGATTGAATCAACGGGATTCTGTTAAAAATGATGTATTGAACATATGTTTAATTTCTGACTATATTAGACATCAAACTCATCTCATACGATGCTATTGCATATCTAAATATACCCATTGATCAATGTTCTTAAAAGAATACACACAAACCACATTTGGAATAACAGCTGTTGACAAATATAAACAAAGACATGTGGCACATCGAGCCATTTGTGCAATGTACAGTAATCTTGTTTAGGACACAACACATATTTATCACAATACAAAACCAAATTGATTAGTACAAATATGTAATCATGATGCTGTTAGAGTATGCTGATATCTATAAAGTAACTCCAACAGTGAATATGTGAATTATATATCAATATTGTCTAATCCAAAGAATGTAAAGATGAATGAATCTATTGCTTATTAAAGGGACACTGACATGATTTATTTAAATCATTGATTTCACTGTTCAAACTGTTACAAATGATTTTACATTGACTCCTATTATAATTGGATTGTTGCTACATTTTAATCTTAAATGCAGATAAGCAATATTGGATTCAATAAATATTGTTTGTTGAAGGTATCCACCAATCATCAATCAAAACCCAGGTTGGTCAACCAAAATTGAGCTGCAGATAAACGTACATTCTTGATTTTAAAATACATTTAGCAATATAATATTTCACATATGATTATAGTATTATATTTAAATGTTGATTAATATTGCATGCTCTATCTGAATGACAACATTAATAATTTTAGCTCAGTGTCCCTTTAATATAAAAATATATTGATTTGACAATGTTGGTGTTAATGAATTCTCTACTCCATATGTTGATGTAATGAATGGGATTGAGCATGCAATTCCAATCTAATATGTTATTTAAGGATATCCTAAGAATTATTTAATTTTCATCTATTAAAGGGACATGAAGCTCTAAATGTGTAATTGTTTACTTTTTGAAACTATGTACTACTGTTATCTGAACACATGATTTTAACTTTTGTAAAAAAGCCAAGTTATGCATAAAAAAAACAGCCGGATAATACCAGTAATGCATTGTTTAACCTAAACCAAAATCCTTTTTTTTTTAAAAGAACTAAAACAATAGACTGAAACAATGTAGCTCATAAAATGTTTAAACAAAACAATAAAATCACGTTTAAAATTAATTCTATGTAAAATTTAGTTGGCATGTCCCTTAAATGACGTGATCAATTTCAAAAATGGAATCTATATTTTTAAAATCTAAACATATGCAAAAGTGTGTGTATTTTAAAAAAATGTATACAAATAAGATTAAGCAATGCACAAGGGAAGAATATAAATTGGACATTCAAAGAATCTTACATTAAAATTAAGGCATCCAGAATAGATGGGATATCTTAAATTCCAAACAAAATCAGAGTAGTCTTACAATGTAATCCTATTTTTTGGTTTTATTTATTCTTATTTGCAAAAAAATTTAAAATCCATTTTGCAGATACATATAAATATTGAACAATGTGGATTTAGTATGTAATGTTCTGTCCATGTTTCTAAGACAAATGTCAATTAAAATGAGACATACCATACTGTGACAAGCCCTGTCTTGAGGATCCAGCACCAACATCCAGATCTGTAATATATTAAATGAGGATTGGATATCATTAATACAAAACATGCCATGTTTAAAATCTTTACATTATTAGCAAATCAATTAAAAACTATTAATCCTTTGGTAGTCCCATGAGTTAATTGTTTCCTCAATTAAATTCATGATAAATATATCCTGTACTCTTATTTTCAATCAGTTGTGTTGTTTACTGTCGCTTAAATTTTTTTTTTGTTATTTCATTCTCATCAATTGATGGGCATATGTTATAATTTTTTGGGATTCTGCTTTTTTCTTTTTTTATTATGTCTAATATTGAAAATAAGAATACTGTATTCTTCACATATATAATAATTCACATTTCATTTTGACCAACATGTGTAAAGCAATGCCACTTACAGCAAACCCATGTTAACGTGTATGCGCAATTCCATTTTCGCGATCATTGCACAATGATTCCAAGCGGAATTACGCATCTGTCATTTTACCAACATGTATAAAGCAATGCCACTTACAGCAAACCCATGTTAACGTGTATGCGCAATTCCATTTTCGCGATCATTGCGCAATGATTCCAAGTGGAATTACGCATCCGTCATTTGACCAACATGTATAAAGCAATGCCACTTACAGCAAACCCATGTTAACGTGTATGCGCAATTCCATTTTCGCGATCATTGCGCAATGATTCCAAGCGGAATTACGCATCCGTCATTTGACCAACATGTATAAAGCAATGCCACTTACAGCAAACCCATGTTAACGTGTATGCGCAATTCCATTTTCGCGATCATTGCGCAATGATTCCAAGCGGAAGTACGCATCCGTCATTTGACCAACATGTATAAAGCAATGCCACTTACAGCAAACCCATGTTAACGTGTTTGCGCAATTCCATTTTCGCGATCATTGCGCAATGATTCCAAGCGGAATTACGCATCTGTCATTTGACCAACATGTATAAAGCAATACCACTTACAGCAAACCCATGTTAACGTGTATGCGCAATTCCATTTTCGCGATCATTGCGTAATGATTCCAAGCAGAATTACGCATCCGTCATTTGACCAACATGTATAAAGCAATGCCACTTACAGCAAACCCATGTTAACGTGTATGCGCAATTCCATTTTCGCTCTGTGACGCATATTCTGTAGAGCGCAAGAAACATCATTCCTATTTCATGTGTCACTAATCTAAAATCAGATATCTAAACATCATATGTAGTGTATGTTGTGAGATCTGTATAGGTTTAGTATCGGACTATATACACATTTTTAAAAGAAATTCAAATATTAAGATATTATATGAAGTTGGATAGTTACCTGGTTCAGATTCTCCATCATCTCCTCCCAGGCCACCGGACGGAGAAGCAGCTGCCCTGGCCCCCGCGCCAGGACTTTCAGATCCCGCAGCTGGGAGGGAAGAAGAGGAGGCCTCATGGTGGTGGTGTTACTTCATTTATCATGTAGACTTATTTGTAACTCATGGGCCTATCATGCTGATATGTGTGACGCAGATTTAATATCCGTGATCCGTTAAATATTAATGTTTAAATTCTCTTTAAAATCTAATACTGTCACATTATTAAATGTTGTATACATTTTTCGGGTTAATAACGGTCTGTTTCTTTAATACAAATACACATTTAATATTGTATGTCTTTATTTTTCATAAAATCCATTTCTTGACTTATTGTGAAGTATTGATATTGCTCTATTAAATTTATTTCATAATGCACATTGATTGTGTGCTATTGCGTGACATTAGACTCTAATGTTTAAAGATGCTAATCTGCTGTTTCAAGATGCGTTTCCCACGCAATATTTCTGAATGTTCAAATTCAGGTTATAATGTCAGTAACTTGGATAATCTGTTTATAAATGTTAAACTACAGGTTTGTTTGTTATTAGTAAATAAACCTCGAGCTTGTATTTGTCTGAACTGCTCATATATGTTATTGTGCAATGGCGTCTTTATTTTTAAATAGACATTACAAACAAACAATTGTATCAAATGATCTGTAGAGATAGAAAATTGTTTAGACTTTAAAATGTAAATCTATTTATCTTATTATTTAGATATCCTCAACAGAAGAAATTTAAATGCACATGGTTGAGCCAATCACATAAGGCATCTCTGTGCATCCACCAATCTTCATCTACTGAGCCTATCTTGATATGCTTTTCAAGCAAAGTATGTCAAGATAAGAAGATAAGTAAATACACTCTTTAAATCTCTTAAAGGGACACTGTCCAAACAAATTTAGCGTTCGTGATTCAGATTGAGCATGAAATGTTAAGCAACTTTATAATTTAATCCAAATCTCAAATGTTAAGAATTATCTTGTTATCTTTCTTTGCAAATCAATAAGGATATTTTAGATTACGGACAATTGTTGCAAAAAAACTGGGTTGTCCTTGATGATTGTTTGAAAAATTAACCTAACCAAAAAAACCAAGTTCTGTCCAGAGTACTGAAGCAAATAAATTATCTATTCAATGCCTTATTTTTAAATTAATCATAGCAACATCACAAGGAACATTCATAATATGAGACAATTTTTAAAGTTGCTTAAAATAGAATACTCATTCAGAATGTATAAATCATTAATATTTTAACTGTCTCCCTTTAAGTATATTTTGAGTTCATGTCCCTTTAAAGAGACATTTCACAATAATGCTTGAAAAATCAGAAACCTAGGCACCTTCCTTTTGCTAAATTAGTATAACATATGAGTAAAGCATATTTAGATTAACTTCTGGATTGTTTTACACACTGACTGAAATATATATTGTAAAGGATGTATTTCGGAGTCTTCAGCTTAGAGGGACATTAAGCTATATGTTATGTATGCATTTTGGATATGATTATAATATTTGAACAACTTAATATGTTTTGGTATTCAATCATTAGATTGTAATTATATATAATCTTGGATTAAATACATATCTACATAGGCTATTTTGATGCTGATTGTTGGTTGCACATAGATGCCTTATGTAATTGACTAAGATATGTGCATTGATGTATCTTTTTCGAAGTATATTTAAAGACTGAATGTAATTCTATAGTACTTTCTAAATATGTTTAAATTCTTTTATGAATTTTTAAAAAATCAATACACAATATACTTTGTGAATGTCCCTTTAAGGACCAAAACATTTGGAATGTTGATTTAACATTGTCAAAATAAACTAAAGTGGAATGAAAATTATATATAGATATGTGATGTCTAACCCAAGAGGTAAGATTTTAAAAACTACATAATATTAATAACTATAGTTAAATGACTCCACTAGAAAATTAAATCTATTAACCTGGCATCCAATAACTAGCTTGTGAAAAATATGAAGTTAAATGACCTACCATTTATAAATGTAAACTTTATATTTTTAGAAAATAATGTTTTGTGATACCTAAGGAAGATACAAGATCTTATAAAATTAATTTTACATTCAACAACACTGTCACCTTAATGTAATTGAACCACTTCCCCTTCTTAAAAGTGAAACAAAATAATTTATGTCAAATTTTGACTACATACCCGACATTATTTTAACATCTAAGAATTTCAAAAGAAAAGCATCGATGGATCTCACTCCCCAATTAATTTAAAAAAGATATTTTAATTTAATATTCTCTGAATCATTGGATTTTCTAAAATTAATGCATTATTTGATCTTATGCATGTGCTTGTCAAATAGCCAACTACCAGTCATGGGAGTCAAATTCTTTTTTATTGACAGATTATATGGATATTTATTATAATCTGTTCAAAAGAGTGTATTTAATAATAAAATGTTTATTATTACCATTTAAAAAATTAATAGTTTCTGAACCAAAAACAAAAAAATATTCCTGGAAGTCATCAGATGACAATCTGAAATTAAAAAACAAAATTTTAACAAAGTTAATACACACGTTGTCAAATATTCATAAAATACATTTACAATCATCTTGTGTCTATGCTCTAACTTTGTTCAACATTTTCTCAAGATATTTATTAATTAAATGTAAAAATAAATAAAATAAACATACAACATTATATTGTGTAATAAAAATTAAATTTTAATATCTGAATTTCTAATTATACATAATAATGTATATCACATTTCAATAATATATATGTATGCTGAACATAAATGTAATATTTCATGTCCATTCAAATACCTCTATATCAACTATAATATGTATTCCTTTTTCTGATTGTGATCCCTAAATATCTAATTATGAAATAAGTATGACTAATGTATTAAGCTACTAATATTCGCCATTCTTCCTGTGATTCTTAACTAGCATGCATTAGTACACCAACCTGGATAATGCATGGTCTTTGAAAGTCAATTCAGGGGTAAACAGTTGATCTTCAATAGGTGTCTTATTCATCAGTTCATAAAATAGAGGACTGTGAAATACCATCTAAATAAGTAAAATCATCTAAGTGTCTGATTGTGATCCCTAAATATCTAATTATGAACTAAATATGATTAATGTATGTAAGCTACTAATATTCAACATTCTTCCTGTGATTCTTAACTAGCATGCATTGGTACACCAACCTGGATAATGCATGGTCTTTGAAAGTCAATTCAGGGGTAAACAGTTGATCTTCAATAGGTGTCTTATTCATCATTTAAAAAATAGAGGACTGTGAAATACCATCTAAAAATTAGAAAATAATCTAAGTGTCTCCAATAGGATGCCTCCACAGCCATATTCTATCAAATAGTTGGCACTTACCATGTGAACATGTCTTTGTATGGTTTTCAAGGTCAGCAGATTGGAAAGATAGTGCCAGACATGATCCCATTGGTATACTTCAATTTCAAACTTGGCTTTTTCCACTGTCAGTCTGGGCAATCTTCACTGTAATGCTTCTAATTCTTCCCTTTCAGTCTTTAGATTAAGTCAGCTCCCTAATGGCAGAAAAAGTTTAATAAAAATTACTACAAGTGTGTGAATCAGTTCTGTAGCCCTCTCCCACCCCCCATTTCTGAATCAATTTCTGTCACTAGCTTACTAAGCGTGTGTAGCATCTTGTGTTATGTTCTATCAAGTGTGAAGATGAGTCATATTGAGCAGAACGAACCTCTAATGTGTGACATTGAACCATAGTCATGCTAGAGGATAGTTATGCTAGAGGATCCCTTTCTGAGTATTTACATTTTAAGTAATGTGTAAACTAAATACTAGTTTAGAAAATGTATGCCATATGATGTATTTGTGTACAATTCATGCCAGCAACAGTCCATACATTTATACTTACCAGTTGAAGTCCTCTTTAAAAACCAGGTGGCAAAGACTCGCTACAGGACCCAATGCCCAGAGCATCACCTATATTAATAAATGAAACACATTTTTAGCATTTGATGAACAATCCTAACATGTTTGCACAATTCTCTACTTGTCATTTCCCTAGAGTTCACATCTATTGACAATACTCCAGTCTAACTTCTATTATTTACCGTCTAAAGTGGCGGTTGATGATGTCTGCTCTGACATTGAGCCCCTCGTCCCGGAATGGCCCCTCTAGAACAGGATCATCCTCCTCATCTCTGAGGAGGTTTCGGTGCGCCGTAACGCCCTGCAGCATCCCAGCCCGCTGTGCATAATAATTCAAACAGAATCCTCAAAATAGTATTTGGAGTCCAATAAAATTTATTGTACACGATAATCCACTAACAAATGTTTATTTTGTAAAAGAATAATCTAGTTCAATATTATTCTCTATCTTCCCATTTCAGCTAAGACATGCTACATATGCGTATTTCTCCTAAACCAGACCTTGTGTAAAATGGCAACGAAATGGTTACATTGCATTCTCTATCTGAGGATTTAAGGTAAGACATGCTACATATCTGCATTGAACTAAAAGTAGACATTAGCGGAAAGAGACAATGACATGGTTAAATAGCATTTGCTAATATCTTCCCATTTCAGCTAAGACATGCTACATATGCATATTTCTCCTAAACCAGACCTTGTGTAAATTGGCAACTAAATGGTTACATTGCATTCTCTATCTGAGCATTTAAGGTAAGACATGCTACATATCTGCATTGAACTAAAAGTAGACATTCGCGGAAAGAGACAATGACATGGTTAAATTGCATTTGCTAATATCTTCCCATTTCAGCTAAGACATGCTACATATGCGTATTTCTCCTAAACCAGACCTTGTGTAAAATGGCAACTAAATGGTTACATTGCATTCTCTATCTGAGCATTTAAGGTAAGACATGCTACATATCTGCATTGAACTAAAAGTAGACATTAGCGGAAAGAGACAATGACATGGTTAAATTGCATTTGCTAATATCTTCCCATTTCAGCTAAGACATGCTACATATGCATATTTCTCCTAAACTAGACCTTGTGTAAAATGGCAACGAAATGGTTACATTGCATTCTCTATCTGAGCATTTAAGGTAAGACATGCTACATATCTGCATTGAACTAAAAGTAGACATTAGCGGAAAGAGACAATGACATGGTTAAATTGCATTAGCTAATATCTTCCCATTTCAGCTAAGACATGCTACATATGCGTATTTCTCCTAAACCAAACCTTGTGTAAAATGGCAATGAAATGGTTACATTGCATTCTCTATCTGAGCATTTAAGGTAAGACATGCTACATATCTGCATTGAACTAAAAGTAGACATTAGCGGAAAGAGACAATGACATGGTTAAATTGCATTTGCTAATATCTTCCTATTTCAGATAAGACATGCTACAGATGCGTATTTCTCCTAAACCAGACCGTGTGTAAAATGGCAACTAAATGGTTACATTGCATTCTCTATCTGAGCATTTAAGGTAAGACATGCTACATATCTGCTATGAAAATGTTTGAGATTTCTGAAGGGCAAGTCATCAATTGGAACACGCAGCGCAATGTGGGTACAATCTATGGCTCCCAAGACATTCGGCAATTGAGCAATATCAAAGAATTCCCACTTCAGGCGCCTCCAATCACCATCATTCTGTGGGAATCCTATGTAATGCTTACTGATACGTACCATGGCATCCAGAAAGTTATCAAACACCACAGAGAATGTACCTTGAGCCAGGCCATGCATGTACATTTCTCCGGATTGAAAACTCCCGGAGGCCAGGACGTATAGACAGCTTAGCATCTTACTTATGGCGGGAACAGCAGTCCTTATTCTTATACGTGGCTCCAAATGAGGTTTAAGAAGATCGTAAAGGCCAATGAGCTATTCGCGATTGAGCCGATACTTATCATAAACCTCAAAGTCGCTCATGTTTTCCAAGGTGGGTCTCACCCTGTAGACAGGAGGACCTCGAACTAGACAACCCCTTCGTCTCAGTCTGAGCTGCCGAGGCTGCCTGATTCGACCAACAGCTAGTTCGCCAATAGCAGCACCAGCAGCGTCTACCATGTCATCGTCATCCATCTTTCAAAACAGCGTAACAAGGTATGCACTTGATCTGATGTGGATCACAAGTGATGCATTGGCCATGTTGTTTGGGGGATTTATAGTACAATTAGTCCAATGGTAGTGAGTTTGTAATGATTGCTGATTGTATTCACCTGTTTGTATGTGAGCGGCGCAAATGCTTTCACAGTGGGCGTTTTTTTTTTGTTTGCTGAAATGTTGTTTTCCAACAATGAATCTCAATGTGAAAGTGTCAAATATCACACATACAGTGCATGTTTGTAATGTTTGATCATATGCGTAATAAATATTTATTAAACGCGATCTTATAGTAAAAAGCACACGTCCAGGCTAACATGAATGAAAGTGCATAGTTGTGTATAATGTGCATCGAATGTGATCAATCAATGTTGCTGCAACATTGTTTGTAAACGATAAAGTAACATCTGCCATCTGTAGTATTGTATATATAAGTGATTAGCGAGATGTCAATATTGTATGCATCCCTTTAAAATCGCAATAATAATTCAGAACTTCCTGTCTGCCATCTGTAGTATTGTATATATAAGTGATTGCCGAGATTTCAATATTGTATGCGTCCCTTTCAAATCGCAATAATAATTCAGAACTTCCCGTCTGCCATCTGTAGTATTGTATATATAAGTGATTGCCGAGCTGTCAATATTGTATGCGTCCCTTTAAAATGGCACTAATACTGAAGAACTTCCGGCTGTCATCTGTAGTATTGTATATATAAGTGATTGCCGAGATGTAAATATTGTATGCGTCCCTTTCAAATCGCACTAATACTGAATAACTTCCGGCTGTCATCTGTAGTATTGTATATATAAGTGATTGCCGAGCTGTCAATATTGTATGCGTCCCTTTCAAATCGCAATAATAATTCAGAACTTCCCGTCTGCCATCTGTAGTATTGTATATATAAGTGATTGCCGAGCTGTCAATATTGTATGCGTCCCTTTCAAATCGCAATAATAATTCTGAACTTCCCCTCTGCCATCTGTAGTATTGTATATATAAGTGATTGCCGAGCTGTCAATATTGTATGCGTCCCATTCAAATGGCACTAATACTGAATAACTTCCAGCTGTCATCTGTAGTATTATATATATAAGTGATTTTCGATCTGACAATATTTATTAATTGTCCCATTCAAATCTCCCTAATAATGGTGTTCCAAACTGTTATTTACGTGTATGTTGTATTGTAGTATTGAGTGTTAAATTTCTGAAAGGGGCGGTACAGTCGTGAATCTGTGATGTGTATGGTTGAATCTTCGAATGACGTCATGATATTATTAACCTGCCTATGTAGTTCTGAAATTCTCATTGCGTTGTTGTATTTGACTACATTGTTATTGTGTGCTGAATAAAATCTAAATGTGTGCTTTGTGGTTGCGTGATGGGTGATGCGTGTTATGTACATATATACGTATATATTGTGATTGTGTCCCACATATGCTGACTTCTATATAGCGGTCTGGCATTGTTGTTCCTTCCCATAAAGTGACATCTGTAATCTGGTGTAATGATGTTCTTGTTGTACGTAATTCCTAATGGTTTCTTGTGATGGAATCATGATGTTAAAAGTACAGTAAAATCCATATGTTCTGTTTTGTGATTCCTATAGAGAATGTAATGTGTTTTTCCCCCATCATTTGAATGCACATGTATGAGTGAATGATAAAAGTAATGTATGTGCATCCATGACTGATCATGTGTTAAGCCTATGTAGATATGCTGTTGCTGCAAGCATATGAGTTGAATAAATGAAATGCAATAATAAAGGTAAATGAGAATTGTTTCCCATTGTGTACTGTTTGTGAATCTTGAAAGGTTTAAAAAAAAATTGTGTCCGTTTAAATGTAATATTTTGAAAACCAAATTTTGTTACTATTGATGTTGATTTGTAGTTGATGTAATATAAAAGTCTGAAACAATTTAATGGTGTTGTGAATATTCAATAAGTACAATCCATAAGTCCACCATAGGGAAATAGTCATTTCTTGATCTATTTATCATAGCTGGGTCTAACACAGAAAAGCATGTATTTTCTAGCGCTGGTATTTGGAGTTTTTAGGTCTACGCTATTTGCGTGCGTTAGTGAAATGTGTGTTTCGCATTCACGAGCACGTCTTCCCCATAGAAGTCAATGGAGGCTCTAAAATTTGGTAATTTTTTTTTTCAAAGACTGGTTTTCCTCGTAAAGTGAGTGACGTCATGAGCTTGTGTGAAAAAGTAACTAAATCGTGTTCATTTTGTAATAAATAACTTTTTTTGGTATGTCATGGGGTGTATATTGTTTGTATGCATCGATGAGTGTATATTTGTGATAATCTTATTAGTTAGATGTAGGTATATGAGGGTCTTTTCCCGTGTGTCAATGTAAGTCAATGGGAAAATGGATTTGTGTTGTTTTTTTTCTAACACCCGAGATCTCGCAACTTTGATCCTTTGTATTTTGAAGAAAAATTATTAAATCTTAAAAATAAATATAGTGTAGTGTTTGTATGAGTGTAAGTGTACTTTGTGTAATATTTGTTTTGTGATTTGTGAATGTTTATTTTGTCGGTATATGTTTACTACTGGGTCTGAGCTGTCAGTAGAAATTTGAGCGTTGGGTTTTATTTGAGTGTCGGTAACTGAACTCTAAATACCGGAGTCCATAAGAAACCAGCGTTAGGGGCCTCTAACGCTGGTTTTCACGGCTAACGCCAAACTCCAAATCTAGGCCTTGGTGAGTGCAGCTGAAGTAGTGGCTTTTATAGGTCTCTGGGGGAGGGTTTTTAGGAACTAAAAATATGTGAGGGATTATATCAAAGTCTGTCAAATTAAAGGTTGGAGGTTCAGTAGGTAGGGTAGTCGGGGAGGAATCAGAGTTCATTGAATAGACTAATAGGTAATAAAAGAGTGTCTGTGGTGTGTTTTGTGTCTTTCCTCCCTCCTTCCTGTTTTTAACCTCTATTATTAGTAACACCAAATATAGAGAAATATTGTTCACAAAAAAATCAGAAGTACTATAAGTGCTCAGAGGAGTGCTGGGCAGAAGGTGTTGAAACACAGTCCATACTGTTGGTAGCTGATTTTGTGTCCAGGGTATTTTCAATAGATATGTGCGATTCTATTCGGATCGATTCAGAAATTCGGCCGAATTAGTAAAATTCGGGATTCGGATCGATTCGAATTTCCGAATTAAAATAGTGCCGAATCTACCGAATAAATCCAAATCAGTTCGGATTTGTTCGGATTTATTCGGTAGATTCGGATGGCCATGGATTACACTAGTATTGTACAGTATATTAGGTTATATCACTCTGCTATGGGTTACACCTAATATACAGTACATAATACTAGTCTAATACACAGCACATCCCACCTAACACTTACCGAAATTCCGAATTTCCGAACTGAACCGAATCCAGCTGAATTTATTCTAATCTGAATAAATCCGAAACGAACCCGAACCCAATTGATTCAAATTTTTCCGAATTCGTATCGATCCGAACCGAAATTCGAAAAAATCCAAATCGAACCGAACCGAACTAAGTTTTTTCGCCATGCACATGTGTAATTTTCAATGTCCTCTTTTACCCACAGTGCACAAACTACTGTTGAAAGATCTGGTGTTGGGGTGGGTGGGACAGGATGCTGAGTGTGGGGTTCTGGAATACTGTCCATGGCGTCCGTTGTCTGTATCTTGTCCTGGGCATACTCTTCTTCTGTGTCTTTATGAGGGGTGACCGATACATTGTCACCCGCTTCTCCCCTCTTTGGACAGAGTTTGACTCGTGAAGCGTGTATCCAGATGTCCCTGTCGTCAGTCAGTACTGCAGTCCTAGTCACAGCTATCACAGTCACAGGTTTGCTGAACGGGAAACCTCCTTTCTTGGATCTATTCAGCTGTCGAATGCAGACCAGATCTCCGGGCTTGAAAAGATGTGTTGGTTCCTGTGCAGGGAGAGGTAAACAAGAAGATACATCACCATAGATGCCATTCAACTTATCGATTAAATGCTTTACATACTGTTCCTTAATACACTCTAAATGACCATTTTTAATGATAAGTGGGCCTTTTACCCATGGAGTTGGGAATGGTCTACCCATTAGGACCTCAAATGGGGACAACCTGGTTTGTCCGATTTGGGGTCATACGAATTTCTGCTAAAATTGCAGGTAAATACTGTTGCCATTTAACCCATGTGCCTGCTGTTGCCTTTAAAAGTTTTTCCTTAATAGTACGATTCATTCTTTCTACTATCCCTGAGCTTTGAGGATGATATGGGATGTGAAAATTCCAATTAATTCTTAACCATTGTACTAATTCCCTGGTAACTTTACTAATAAAAGCAGGACCCTTATCAGAATTAATCTGGATTGGACAACCAAATCTGGGTATTATTTCAGTGGCCAGAATTTTAGCAACTGTTTTTGCATCTTCCCTCTGTGTAACAAGTGATTCAAGCCATTTTGAAAATTGGTCAACTATAACAAGCAAATATAATTGTTTATTACCAGTCTTTGTAAAATGTGTGAAATCAATCTGTAGATGTGTAAATGGGGCTGTAGGTGGAGGTAAATGGTCATATTGAGCCTTATTAGGAATACAGTATTTGTCTGTAAGCAGTATACACATCTGTTAATATATGCTTTGCAATGTTCACTTATGTTCCTAATATAAAAAGACTGTTTTAGCAAGTTAACTGTTGGTTTTATACCTAAGTGTCCTACGCCTGTGCTATAAAAAGTGGTGCGCTGCTTTCTGGTATCCCTACCTTCCCCTCTTTGGAAAACAAACCATTCTCATCTAAAGTTAACCCATTAGTGTTCCAGAAAGACATGTCACCCCTGGTGGCATGTCCCTGGAGTTCAAGAAACATGTGGTTTGTAGGACATGAAGGTGGGGCTAAAACAGCATACATCAGGATGGGTGGTCCGGATATATGTGAAGCATTAGCAGCTTCTTTAGCAACTCTATCTGCCAGCGCATTACCCAGGGAAATAGGGTCAGTTCTATGTGTGTGTGCATGGCAGTAAATGATCGCTATATCTTTTGGGAGTTGTATTGCCTCTAAAAGGTCATTAATGAGATTGGTATGAGAAATGGTCTTGCCATCTGCTGAAACAAACCCACGTTATTTTCATATCATTCCAAAATCGTGCACAACCCCAAAAGCATAGCGAGAGTCAGTGTAAATATTAACAGATTTATCCTCAAACATCTTACATGCTTTTGTAAGTGCTATTAATTCTGCAGCCTGAGCAGAAGGGTAAGCTATAGGGCCTGCATCTAGTACAATGTCTGGTAACTGCACAACAGCATACCCTGTCTTGTAAATCCCATCACTAGGTCGAGAACAAGAACCATCAAGAAATACATTATCTGCATGGTCAAAAGGTTTGTCAATTAAGTCAGGTCGTGGTGTAGTAATGTAATGTATTTCCTCTAAACAGTCATGGTCAGTTTCCAGGTCTGGTGAGCCTAAAAGTAGGGCATTTAGAATCTGGGCTGGACCAGAGTTACTATTGCTATATTTGATAGTCAGATTTGTATTATTCAACAATATACATTCATAACCAGAAAGTCTTTGAGCTGTCATGTGTTGAGTGGTAACATTTTTTACAAGGTGTAAGACTTGGTGACTTGTATGTAATACTACAGAGTGACCTAGTGGAATTGTTTCAACCATCTCTACAGCCATGGCGCATGCTGCCAATGCTCAGAGACACGCCGGCATCCCCTGTATCGGTACTGGGACTACTTTGGAAAAGAAAGCTACGGGGCGCATATTGCCTCCACCATGCTCTTGGGCACAGACAGCAGCCATGGTTTTACAATTGTCCCTTACATACAAATGAAATGGTTTACAATAATCAGGTAGTCCTAAAGCAGGGGCACTGATAATGCTGGTTTTGAGTGCAATGTAAGATTTAGTCATGTCTGTGGTCCATTGTATGCGTTCTGGGCTGTCCCCTAATGTGGCCTGTCTTAGTATGGAATCATGATGGGAGCATTCAGGAATCCATTGTCTGCAATAATTAATCATGCCTAAAAAGGTGAGCATTTCCTTTCTAGTGTTCGGTTTAGGGACCCTTTGTATGGCTTGTATGCGTTAGGAGCTAATGGACCAGTGACCATGGGAAAGTACAAAACCCAAATATTCTACTTCTTTCATTCCTACTTGCAATTTATGTTTAGCTATTTTGTGACCTTCAGCAGCAAGGTGCTTAAGCAGACTAATGTTGTCTGCTGTATTTGCCTCCTGACTAGAACTACACAACAGCAGGTCATCGACATACTGAATGAGGACGGAACCTTGGCTGGGTGTCCATGACCTCAAGGTATGTTGGAGCACCAGCGAATAAACCGCAGGTGATGACACATAGCCTTGAGGAAGGCGGGCCCATGCTAGCTGATGCCCAACATAATAAAAAGCCATAAGTAGTTGTGTCTCAGGGTCCAATGGGACCGAGAAAAATGCATTAGCTAAATCAATTACTGTGAATATACAGACGTCATGTGGAATGGCTGTGAGTAAGGTTGTAACATCAGGGACAATTGGGGCAATAGGTATTACTATATCATTAATAGCCCTTAAGTCCTGTACCAGTCTATATTCATTATCTTTCTTTGGTATTGGGTTTATTGGAGTATTATAGGGGTAAACAACTGGATGAAGAATTCCTTTATCAAGGAATTCCTCTATCACAGGTTTGATATCCTCTATTTTCTCCTTAGATAATGGATATTGTTTTTATTTATACTGGGGTGGTATCAGGTTTCAACCTTACCTTGTATGGGGTACATTTAATCAACCCAACATCCAACTTAGAGGATGCCCACACCGAAGGTGGGACTTCACTCAATAAGTCATTGTAAAAACTCAAATTAGTGGATCCCATGCTTACATCTAACCCACCCTTTTTAGTGACATTAACGTTTACCCCCAGAGGACCCATAAGATCCTGACCCAAAAGGTTTAACCCCCTTAATGACCGGACCATTTTTCAATTTTCTTACCCTTAATGACAATGGCTATTTTTACATTTCTGCAGTGTTTGTGTTTAGCTGTAATTTTCCTCTTACTCATTTACTGTACCCACATATATTATATACCGTTTTTCTTGTCATTAAATGGACTTTCTAAAGATACCATTATTTTCATCATATCTTATAATTTACTAAAAAAAAAAAAAAAAATATGAGGAAAAAATGGAAAAAACACACTTTTTCTATCTTTAGCCCCCAAAATCTGTTACACATCTACAACCACCAAAAAACACCCATGCTAAATAGTTTCTAAATTTTGTCCTGAGTTTAGAAATACCTAATGTTTACACATTCTTTGCTTTTTTTGCAATTTATGGGGCAATAAATACAAGTAGCACTTTGCTATTTCCAAACCACTTTTTTTTCAAAATTAGCGCTAGTTAACTTTGGAACCCTGATATCTGTCAGGAATACCTGAATATCCCTTGACATGTATATATTTTGTTTTAGAAAACATCCCAAAGTATTGATCTAGGCCCATTTTGGTATATTTCATGCCACCATTTCACCGCCAAATGCGATTAAAAAAAATAAAAAATTCATTTTTTCACACATTTTCTCACAAACTTTAGGTTTCCCACTGAAATTATTTACAAACAGTTTCTGCAATTATTGCACAAATGGTTGTAAATGCTTCTCTGGGATCCTCTTTGTTCAGAAATAGCAGACTTATATGGCTTTGTGGTTGCTTTTTGGTAATTAGAATGCCGCTAAATGCCGCTGCGCACCACACGTGTTTTATGCCCAGGAGTGAAGGGGTTAATTAGGGAGCTTGTAGGGAGCTTGTAGGGTTAATTTTAGCTTTAGTGTAGTGTAGTAGACAACCCCAAGTATTGATCTAGGCCCATTTTGGTATATTTTATGCCACCATTTAACCGCCAAATGCGAGCAAATAAAAAAAAAACTTTACATTTTTCACAATTTTAGGTTTCTCACTGAAATTATTTACAAACAGCTTGTGCTATTATGGCAGGAATTGTTGTAAAAGCTTCTCTGGGATCCCCTTTGTTCAGAAATAGCAGACTTATATGACTTTGGCGCTGCTTTTTGGTAATTAGAAGGCCGCTAAATGCTGCTGCGCACCACACGTGAATTATGCCCAGCAGTGAAGGGGTTAAATTAGGTAGCTTGTAGGGAGCTTGCAGGGTTAATTTTAGAGATCAGCCTCCCACCTGACACATCCCACCTCCTGATCCCTCCCAAACAGCTCTCTTCCCTCCCCCACCCCACAATTGTTCCCGCCATCGTAAATACTGGCAGAAAGTCTGCCAGTACTAAATAAGAGTTTTTGTTTTTTTAAAAATAAAAAATAATAAAATATTTTAGTTGTGATGGACCCCTGCCTTAGCACCAACCTCCCTGATCCCCCCCTCCAGCTCTCTAACCCTCTCCCCTACCTAATTACCGCCATCTTGGGTACTGGCAGCTGTCTGCCAGTACCCAGTTTGGCCCCACAAACCAAAGTATTTACATTTTATTTATTACTTTTATTTTTATTTTTAATTATTTCTGTAGTGTAGCAGCCCCCCCACAATACCCCCACCCCCTCCCCCTCCCAGATCCTTTTATATGTAAAAAAAAAAAAAATTTAACTTTTTTTTTTCCCCCTTCCAGTTCCTTCATTGTCAGTGTGGCTAATGTGGCTAATGTGTGCGCGTGCACGCGCCATGTGCACGCGCGCCCTGTGCACGTGCACCTCCCGCGCATCGTGCACGCGCGCGCACGCTCCCTCCTCCCACCCGACAACGGCACCATCGGCAACATCGCTACCGGTGCAGAGAGGGCCACAGAGTGGCTCTCTCTGCATTGGAGGCTTGTAAAGGGGTATTGCAGGATGCCTCCATATCGAGGCATCACTGCAATACCCTCAGAGCTGCTGGAAGTGATTGTGATCACTTCCAGCACTCTGTTAGACAACTGACGTACCAGGTACGTCTATTGTCATTAACAGTAAGTTTTTGCATGACGTACCTGGTACGTCAGTTGTCATTAAGGGGTTAAAGGGCACCCTGTTATAATATGAAATGGGTGAAATATGTATTGGCCAGTACTAGGTACCCTGACTTCAAGCAGTGGTGTAATGCGAGTCTGAGTCAGCATTCCATTAATCCCTAAAGAAGGTTCAGTTTCTCCAGTAGTGCCCCCATACATATCCAAGCATAAAGCAGAGCATGTTGCTCCTGTGTCTACCAGAAATGAAATGGGTTGACCTTCCACCTCTAGGACCACGTATATTGCTCATGATAAGTTGTGGACACCACCGGAAAAATTGGAGTACTACCTTCTGGGCGCCCCTATGGCCATTGTATGTTATGTCTGGGTGCGTCTGCAAGTGCAGGGGGTTGAGGGATGTAAGGCTGTCTGTTCAATTGTCGGGGACTGTAAGGGGGGCCTGAATTACTGG
Organism: Bombina bombina; assembly: GCF_027579735.1. Lineage (NCBI taxonomy): Eukaryota > Metazoa > Chordata > Amphibia > Anura > Bombinatoridae > Bombina > Bombina bombina. Next base: position 757,184,701 of record NC_069504.1, read on the forward strand.
GGGGGGGGCATTCATTTTTCCAATGACCCTGCTCCCCACAATTAAAACACTGTGTTCTATTGCAATTACCCCGTCCACATCCCCTTCCTCTACCTCGTCCTCTCCCATACATTCTATAACCTCCTGTATTATCTCTTTCTCTGGCTTGTATTTTTTTCCCTCTTATTTCTTGATGTCAAAACAGCCTGCCCCCTCTTTTTCATGAATTCTTTTCAAGAATTCCCCTGGTTTTAATTCTGGCCATTCAGAGACAAGCTGTTTTACCAACAAAGAAAGTTGAGGCTGCATATTCCCTATGCAAGACTGGATTTTTAAAGAGCCCATTGCATTATCCGACTCCATTCCAGCCTCTTCCTTCCAGCATTTATAAAAGCATTTAACAAATTCAACCAATGTTTCTTTCTGACCTGTTTGCAACTTAATGCAATTGACATACTTTGTTTATCTTTCCATACTCTATGCATTTCTACAGACAAATCTTCCCACATAGCTGCTCTTAATACAGGATTATTTAATGAATATCTTGTAGAGGTATCAGTATCAATTTCATTAATGGTTTTAACCTTTTCCCAATCCCACCCTGATTCAGTGTCATGGTCTAATAGTGCATCTATAATAATACGTATGTCTGTTTGTGTCATATTCTGTCCTTCTAACATACGCTTTAAATATTGAATGCATGCAGATGGGTGTTGTTGGGGGTTAGGTGCTCCCTTAGTAATTTCGTGCAACTCACTAGGTGTTAGAGGTTTAATTATAAGCTGATCACCTACAGTAAGAAAAGGCATTTGACAAAGTAATTCCTCATCTTCCTCCTCTATTTTAATATATGAATCCCTTTTCTGTCTCTCATATCTCCTCAATCTGTAGCCTGTGCTCTTGTTAAAGGCATTAAAGGAGGTGATATAGCAGGGTGTGTGAGATATACAGAATGGGATGGGGGTAGTGGTGACATAAGTGGTAAGTTAGGTGAAAGAAGGGAGGAATTACTGGAATCAGAAGGCAGAGGTGGGTAAAGGAGTGGGGTAAAGGAGTTAGAGGGTGGTGTTAGTGGTATAGAGGGGGGATAAGGAAGAGTATTAGGAATAGTAGAGGGGGAAGAAGAAGAATCAGAACTTACTGAGGTATTTGAATTATTTTGTCTTGACTGAAGGGTTGCTACTGCAATAGTTTGTAGTACGTCTGAGGGGGTCACTAAACTAGGGTATAATTTATTATATGTTGGCAGTGACAGCTGTACCTGTGGTGGGGCTGAGGGATGTATATATATTATTTGTCTATGGTTTTCCTTGTGTCCCTTTTTATTCCCTTTAGTGTTAGTGTCCTGTCAATATGGGGCAACTGCTAACCAATTTTCACCACCCTTTCTCATATATACCATATCCCAGCTGGGATCACCCTTATACCAAGGAAAAGCCTTTTCATCACCCAGACACAGCCCTTTTACCATATTCATATGAAATGTATCATTATCCCCATCTCTAGGAAATGGATCAGAGCTTCTCATGGTCTCTGTCCAGCCAGCCATTTGGTCCACCCACGGGATAACGTATGAATATTCTTTAGGTGATACCCTCCCCACATAATATTTACAAGTCTCCCCTGGTCTTGGTGATGGAAAGTCTTTAGACTGGGGTTTGCCCATTCTCATCTCTTAACTTATCATATATGCAACAACACTTATTTCATATGCAGCAACACAATATCAAATAGCAAGTATCAAGTAACAAATTAGTAATCTATCCTTTTGCAAAAAAAAACCAAAATATATTTATCTTGGTTGTGCTGAATCCCTAAAGGTTTCCACAATTACTGTAACCAAACTTTTTTTATTTTTTTTTTGCTAAATGCTTAATTCTGCAAAAGGGTACATTTTTATAACTTTATTCTATACATTACACATAAACAGATTAGTACAAAAAACAACTTTATGAAAAATAAAGCACTAAAAACTTGGTATACAGAATTAGAGATATACATATCAGCAGCACGTCAATCAAGCAACCCAGTAAACATAAAAAAATGATAGACCACATGTCCACAAAAGCCTGAATTTAGGTAACCAGTATTTCAGTCAGAACCCAATATTTCCTATATTTCTACCCAAGAAATTTTAATCCTTAAAAAAGGAGTTTTACCAAAAAGCCAACTCTGCCTTAGACTATAATACCAAATTATTTTTATCCCTAAATACAAATAGGATGGGATATTTGTGGACCCTGGAATAAGTGAAGGGATTATATATGTATAAAAAATAATAACACCATTCAACTTACATGGGATCACTTCATCCCATCCCGCCGTCTGCCACCACTGTAAGGGGTCTTTTCAGCCGAGGTTCTGACTGAAGTGAGCTGACCACCTTCCTTCAGCAGGATCCTGGAGAATTACTAAGTTACAGAATGCACATAGACACATAGACACAGGACAGCTGCATAGTAATTCCGTTTATTGGTTGTTGCAAGAACGCATTTATGATATAAAAAGGAGAAGTGATTTTGGATTTTCTAATAACCGGACAGATCATTCAGTCATTGTAAGCAGTTTACAGATCATTCAGTTATATCAGCAATAAAGAATATATGCTGGTCAGCAAAATGACAACAAATAATTACAGTAAAGCATTTGGTTTTATACAGCAAATAATATAAAATCATCATATTTTATAAGAAAAAAGGAACATGCATTTAACAGCAAATCTACAGAATTACGAAATGTTTTATAGCAAAAGAGGAACATAATCCAAGAACATAATTCTAACAATATTAAGAATTAAAGCTACAGTATTTAAAGGTATATGAATAATATAACTGTAAGGGGCACAGTAAGGGGCAATAATAATATATCCCTTCACGCACTTTAATAAATAGGCCCCAATAAGTTGTTTTTCCCCTTGTGACGTTGTATAAATGAATGCGTTTGTAAATAAAAGAACCAGTTTTTAAAGATATGTTTTTCTAAGAGTTTTGATCTAAAATGCATTTTCCCATCCTCTAATAGAATAAATATAGGGAGGTTACATTGTCTACCTAGAGGGTTTAATTTAATTATTTCCTTTCCCAGGAGAAATTTCGGATTACAGAACATCAGTGTTAAGGGTGATGGTTTAGAGGAGAGAAGTGCAAACTTAACTGTTAATGTATCCCACATTTTATATGTTTCGTAGACTTGTATTTTTTATACTACTAGGGGTTCCATGAGTGGCCTCATATTTAAAATAGGAGGTATACAGATTTGATAGGCAAGCGATATTACATTACTATTTTTTTTATAATATGTCAGACAATATTGTACTGTGTATTCTTTTTCTATTGTTTTTATGCCATGTTATAATTTTTATATGTATTTCCTAATGACATAGAACTACATGTATGCCTTGAACAGAACCTCAATAAAAATTATTTAAAATAAATAAATAAATTTAAAAAAAAATAAACACACAATAGAATTTGGAGGAGGCAGAGGTTATACTATTAATGAACTTATAAATTTAGGAATTATTACAAGTATTGACAAGGTTTGAACATCACATAGCTAAAAGACAAGATATCAACAAAGTACATACATAGCTTAGTTCACAGACTACAGACACATATCAAAAGAGAGAGTTGACAGAGTACAATTGCCACAGAAAGGAGTGAATTTGGCAGGAGATGATGAAGGACCCAATATGTATTTATATGTCTGTAAATACATGCAGGGTATATATTACATATAAATACATAAATATATTTATGCATACATATATAGACATATATCTTTATAGATGTATATGTATGTATCTCAATGTTAAAGCCCTTTGCCTGTCTCATATTTTTGAGCTTATAACTTTTGTGTGCAATATTTTATTTTAATAACTTTTATTAGATAGTGTTATTATGAGTGTAACTATACTTTGTGTGAGGCCAAGTGCAAAATAACACCTGCAATCTTTGGCCAAAATATTCTAAAAATAAATAAGCATTTTATATTTTCACTGGAATATTCTTTAAAACTCTCATGTTTCTGTGTCTTTTCTTTTTTTGCAGTCTATCACAGATGATTTCTCATTGGTGCTCAATGATTCATCATGGTCCAAGTTAAACTCTCCTCAACTTAGTGAGGCATTTACCTTTTTTCTACAAAGCGTGGAGACAACCACACTGTTATATTTCAGTAAGAATCCTAAGAATCAATGGATTAACACTTCTGAAATGGGTAAGCATTTTGCTTTGTTTTTTCACTTCTTCATGATAGATCACTGTAAAGCACTTAAAGGGACAGTCTAGTCAAAATTAAACTTTCATGATTCCAATAGGGCATGCAGTTTTAAACATTTTTCCAATTTACTTTTTAATTAAATTTGCTTTGTTCTCTTTGTATTCTTTGTGGTCTTGCAAAATTCTTCCTACCTTGCTATTTGATGGTAGGAGATATCTATCTAAATATGGATGAGAATCAGTATCATATCATACAAGACCTCTTGACCAATTTAGCTCTGTGAGATGGAGCCTGTTCAATATTGCTCGGCATGTACGAAAATAACTCTTGTGAAGCAGCAGGGAGCTGATTGCGACACAGGGGGCATTAAACTACCTCATCCCACAATTACTCATCTTTGGCTAGTGAGCACAGCAGAGGTGACACCACTTCTGGATCGGGCGGATGCGGCTGACCGACTGCAAACATAGGATGGGCCGATGCTATAACCCGAAGCTGACCTATGCATGGGAACTCTCTCTAGTGAGTACCGGAACCCTACCTAAGATTACATCAAGCCCTCACACTCATCTCTGCTCCTTGTTCCAGGTGGATGGGGTACTGATGTGCATTTATACCTGCTGGTATTGTTTCCTACATGGCCCCGACCACCGTCCTTTCTGTTACAGCCCTGCATATGCGGCCAAGCATTTAGGGACTGGATAATACAGCCATTGCTCCCACATATGGTCCCCACGGACAGGACTGTGTAGAATGTATATACCCTACTTACTCCTCCCAATGATGACTTTTTAGTCTGAAATGTATGTGTTTGGGGGCACTAATAGACTTGCATAGTTGGTATGTGGTAAAGTCCAGTACACAGGACATTAATAAGCTCACCAGCTTTTCCTTGAAATATATGTTTATTATATCTTTTGTTTAGTATTGTCCCCTAGGCTGCTACCTATTTGATTGGTGCTTACACAGCTCAACTTTAGAACTGGCTAATTACAATGGCTTTCATCTTCAGTTTAATTTAAATGTACAACATTGTTTGACTAGCTCTTGTTTAATTCTAGAGAGCAATATATATCTAGAGTGGCCAGAGTTGGGGTCCCAATCGAGAGGAGGATTATGCTTTTCAGCCCCTTTCTTAAACTGTTAGTACCAAACCGACCCACCACAGCTTAACTACATGATACCCCATAGCATGGGAAAACTACTTGAGGACCTGCATAGTCAGACAGTATTAAATGCATATTCTCCAGAGAGGGAAACACCTAGTTATCACAATCCTAAATGGGAGACCCTATTGCTTACCCCATCATAGAACTTTAGGATTATACTTTCTCACTACTGAAACCATAACCACCATTTCCATCTTATAATAAGATTGACAATATAGCTGGGAAAGAATCAGTCAGAATTCCACTACAAAGCTGTTGTCCCCAAGAGAGGTCTTCAAACAGATAATTCCATTAGGAATCAGTGTAACACCTACCATGTAGTCAAAATATTCATATTTATCTGTTAATTTACCATGCCCAAAAAGTGGCTCTTTATCACTCTAGTCTACCCCAGTGTTTCATGCTATTGTAAATAGGTCCAAGAGTGTCCTATAGACAGTTTTGGAGGTTTATGGAATAAAAAAAGCTCAATTTATAAATTATACCATGTGGCCCAAGAGCGGCCCTTATGCAACCACCATTAGTTATGATTCTGGTGATTCAGTTGGTCCAAAAGTGGCCAGTTCAGTAGTTACCACATAATCATATTATATATAAAAATTAGATATCATAATATGTCCATATATGCTATTATTGAATTTATATGTAGAGAGTTTATAACCAGAGCAGTGAACTTATTTAAGATGCATTTGATGTTGTCACTGCGAGCAGTCTTCTAAAGTTACAGTTGTGCTTGAACTATATATTTTATGCGATTAATTTTGCTATGTTATATTATAACTATGTGCTCGTGTATACTATTCTTGTACATGTGATTAGAAAGCTAGCTGTTAACAACATCTACAGGTTCAGGATATGCTTAAGTACTATATGGTATCCTAATCTAGGCTGTATTATTAATTTCTACTTATACTGCAAGCTCACTGTATGCAATATGTGCATTGTTTTCACTTCTTTTCTTGTTTCTCATTGGACATCTACTATGGTTTGTATCTGACAAATATCTCAATAAAAAATTATAAATTAAAAAAAAAAACATTACACAATAAATGAATGCTATACATTATGATGTATTCAAACCAAAGATAATGCTGTGAATAGTATTTTGTTACATTATATTCGCTGTTCAAATATTATATAAGTAAGAAGTGTAAAATTTTTGGTTTTCCATTATGAAAATTATTTACTCCACTGCTCATACCATGTAGAGACATATGTAAATGAGTTATTACTGGAAGCAGACAATGAATGTAGAAGATTTAGGCTTGTGTAGTCTGTAGTAGGTATTTCCAGTTCTCACAGGATTATGAAAATTTACAAATTACAAAAAAGGGAAAGGCAACAAAAGACATTCAAAGTATATTATAAATTTGTAAGCTATGCATAATAAAACATTTATAGTACAATCTCGTAGGCCTAGTTTATAATGTTGTAAACTGGTGGTAACAGTAAGTATCTCCATCAAAGGGACAGTGTTTTCTAAAATTAGTTTCCCTTTAATGTGTTTCCAATGAAATGACTTACCATCTGAACAGTTTAAAATGTATGGTAAAGTGCTCCTTTGTTTCTATATATGAAATAGCTGTTGCTACTAATTGAAACCACAACCCAATAAAATGGTCTGATCTTGTTATCTTATCTGTTTAATATTTTACATAAAGCCCCTTATTTTATTTATCCCTGCTTACTCAAAGATCAGTGCTTAGAAAGAACATTGGAAACTAACATTTTACTATTCTGTGACGCACACACAATGGTGGTTTGATTTAATCTAAACCTTTCTTTTTACATAGTTTTTATATAATCAAAAATATTGAAATATTCAATATTTGTGTGGCTACAACAGGCAAGATATATGATATGACAAAATAAAGGTTAAGCAGCTATTTGCAAACAAATGTAATGTGCTCCAGCAGGTAAAATAGTATACAATAGGGATTGACTGATTTGAAATCAGCCACATTGGAAGTAAGGGGTACCCCTATATATTGGGGTTCTGCGCTTGCAGGTTTTAGTTTGCAGCAGATATTGCATGGGTCCCTGAAGAGAGGCCCCCCCCCGAAGACAGCTGAAGAAAAGAAGATGTGGAGCGGAGGCCACCAAAGTCCGCCTCTGCCACTGTGAAGATGGGCCCCCTGGATCTTGGAGGCTGGATGAAGTAGGGCCCCAACAGTGATTAAGATTGCAGAGCAGAGGTGGCAAAAGAGGCTGCCAAAGTCCACCTTTGCCGCCATGAAGATTGACCCCCGGCGCCTGGAGCCATGGATGAAGATGGGCCTGCGACGGATCAAGAGAAGTGTTAGTTTTTTTGGGGGTGGGTTTTTTTATTTTTCAGGATAGGCTATTTTTTATTTTATTTTAGGCTAGGTTTTTACAGTTAGATTTATTTTTTGGGGTCAGGGGAGTTTCTTTAATGTAGATAGGGGTTTTCTAACTTTTTTAATATAAATGCAAAAGAGCTGTGATCACTTTAGGGCATGCCCTACAAAAGGCCATTTTAAATTATTTTAGAGATAGGGTTTAGTTTTTTATTTGGGTCTTATTTTATGGGGCATGTAGTTCAGTGTTAGTTACAATTTCTTTTTTAAATAATGTATTTTTTATTTTCCTTAATTTAGATTTTTTTTTTTTTAAAATTGTAACTTAGTGGGGTTAGTTTAGAGAGTGGTTAGTTTAGAGAGGAGTTTAGTTGTTAGTGTAGTTCTGATTTGCATTGGGAGGTGGCCGTTTAAGATTTAATCTCCAAACACCCCCCATGCCTGTATGTGGGTTAATTGGGTGATTATAATTATTTATTAATTTGTAGGCTTTAATCTCCTAACCACTCCTCATACCTGTATGAGGGTTGATTAGGTGATTATTGATAGCTACCATTTATTAGGCCTTAATCAACTAACCACCCCTCATACCTGTATGGGGGTTGATTGGGCAATTAGGTTAGGGCAGCTTAGGGGTTAATTGTGCATATATCTACGTTTTTAAAAATATTATGCATTCTTATGTATGATGTGTATTTTTTAACTCTTGTATAAATTAATATGTATTTATTTTTTCTTCTTGTGTTTGTATTTTAAATATAAATATATATTTTAAAATGTATATTCATGTTACAAAAGTCATAAGTGTTATAATTGTTTAATTGCATAACAGGCATGTAGTTATGCGATACTATAATTATAATGCAACTGTCTTTTATAACTTAAATATCTATTTTCAAAATATATTTTTATTTACAATAATAAATGCAGAAAGCAAGAATATATACATTTTAATTTATACCCAATACTTAAAGGGACAGTCTAGTCAAAATTAAACTTTCATGATTCAGATGGGGCATGCAATTGTAAACAACTTTCAAATTTACTTTTATCATCAAATTTGCTTTGTTCCCTTGGTGGTGTTTTTGAAAAGCTAAACCTAGGTAGCCTCAAACTGATTTCTAAAGCGTTGAAAACCGCCTCCTAGCTTGGAGTATTTTGAAAGTTTTTCACAGTTAGACAGTACTAATTCATGTGTGCCATATAGATAACATTGTGCTCACTCCCATGGAGTTATTTAGGAGTCTGCACTGGTTGGCTAAACTTCATGTCTGTTAAAAGCACTGAGATAAGGGGGCAGTCTGCAGAGGCTTAGATACAAGGTAATCACAGTGGTAAAAAGTATATTAATATAAACGTGTTGGTTATGCAATACTGGGGAATGGGCAAAAAAGGGATTATCTATCTTTTTAAACAATAACAATTCTGGTGTAGACTGTCCCTTAAAACTAATATTCATTCTACATGACCATGTATTTTATTTCAAAGATTGTAGATATAATGTAGTCAGGCCTTGCACTGATATTCAATATTTTAACAGGTATGCATGTATATTGCATAATGGTTTAACAATTGCATATACATTAAAATGTGTTAATGAAAGCTTGTTGTATTTATTAGGGATAACCTATGTTAATGTATATTTATGTTACAGTAGTTAGTATCATTAAATTATATATTTACATAACAGGCATGCAGTTATGTATATCTAATATTAATTATACTGTCTTTAATTAGATATAATAAACATAACAAGCAACATTAATCACATTTTAATTGATATGCAAATATTTAAACATTATGCATTGTACATAACCAATACATCATTTAAATATTGAATATTTATGTTTTGAGCCATAGCTTATACAGTTAGTTTTAAGTTATGTTATATTAGGGGTCAATGTTTAAATAATTTGCTTTGTCATGTACAATGCATATTGTTTAAGTTATTGTAGATATATTACAATGGATGTAATGTTTGTTTAATATTATTTTAAACATAAGTCTATATTTTCAAATATACCTTTATGTTTAAAATAATAGCAAGCACTTATTAAATTTCTTTTAATATATCTCTAAATAATAATTTAAATCCACATTTTACATGACAATACATATTTTATCACAGAGATGTGCTAAAATACCGGCGGCACTGGCCTAGCCGGGCTTTTGGAGCTCAGTGCTGGACCAGAATTGAGCCCCAGATGTCGGAGGAATGGCAAAACCTCCTCACCAGCGGTCTGGGGCTCAATTTCAGTCCAGCACTGAGTTCCAGATGCCCAAATAGGTTAAGTAAGTTTTTGCAAGTCCTCCATTGGTCAGCTGCCGCCGCCGGTCCTGCACTGAATTCCAGAAGCTGGATAGGCCAAGCAGGTTTTGCCGGTGTCACTGGTGTTTTAGCGCATCTCTTTGACACATTATTTAAACATTGATGATAAGTTAGCTATAAAGTTATAATAAGGTTCTTTACTTATAGTATAATTTATTATACTTATTTATTTTTTGATGGTATCCCAAATTTTGAGGACTGTGGACCATTGTCATTTTACAAAAGAAAACAAAATTTATTCTTACCTAATAAATTCTTTTCTTTCAGAATGATAATGGTTCAGAGGCCTGCCTGTTTAAATGTTTGGGTGACAGTTCAAATGACACCTCTTATAGACCCTGCTTTGCCTTTCCTACCTTTCCTTCCTATTCTCTACTTGGATATACAGAAAAGTAAGAGATAGGGGGGAGGATTTTAAAGCAATAGTATGCATTCTTCACCTCCTCCTAGTGGCGGTAAATATATTCCATATGTTATGGAGGACTGTGGGGCATCATAATTCCGGTGGAAAAGAATTGATCAGATAAGCATAAATTCTGTTTTTATTTTGACACCAATATACAAAAAGAAATAGAAACGGTTGCACAAGTGTTGATACCAAAAGTCCTAAAATAAAAAAAAAAGTATTCATTTTATTTTTCAGATACAAATATGTGCATGCACACTAAAAATCCCTTGTATATATATATATATATATATATATATATATATATATATATATATATATATATATATATATATATATATATATATATATATATATTATACATTTATATAAATAAAAAGAAAAGTAAAGTTCCGGATACAGAAAGTCCAAACTCCATAAGTTCCTATATTGTCACAAGAGGATTTTCTTATAGGAGTTATAAAGATCCTTCAGGATAAGGTACCTGAAAGAAAAGTAAACACAAAGTAACTCCACATGTGCAGAACATAGAAGTACAAATGCCCGCACCCCAGCGTATTGTACTTACTGAGAGCGGCTGAGCCAATGCATTGTATGCAGTAACCATTGTTCACCTTCCTCTCTGGACCGTTATTCCCTGCGTTCCAAAGTGTCTCACAACAGGACGTCTGTAATTTATACACCAGTCTACAGTGTAATGGCCCGCAAATTATACCAAACAGGGTGTCAATCTTTTTATTAAAATGAAATTATTTGTTCAAATTAAGTGTTATATACACTATTAAACATCAACGCATTTTGACCATGCCCCCTGGACTTTATCAACATAAAAATGATGCTTACTTCACTGAAATTTAAATGTACCATTATCCAATTGGAACAGTAATTATTACTATTCCAGCCAATTAGAACACACTATTACGTCATTACTATAGCGTACCTGAAAGGGGACTTTGAAGTTTGGAACTATTCAAATGAAAACACTTATTTTTGAAGGCTTACGTTCCGTCTTTAAAGTAACCAAGCAGGACTTATCCTTTACATAGTTCACATACACAAATGCACTTCGTTCTATACAAAGAAAATGCAG